>NW_024582059.1:17310275-17338972 GCF_017639235.1 Corvus kubaryi | reverse complement strand
TCAAAACCCAAAGGGGAGACCTGGACCGAACCAAACAAACACACTCCCACACCTCCCCCTTTTTTGTTTTTTAAGATAACCTGAACTCAGGTTGGGGATAATATTCAGAGTCCGGGTATAAGTCCCCAAACCATGGCAGCTCTGGGGCCATAAATTCATGCTCCGGTTCGAGGAAAGCCTCAGCTTGGCCGATGTCCGTGGGGGAGGGGGAGCTTGTAATTAACTTAAGCAACATCCTTTTAAGGAGTCCAAACGCGATTAAGATAACCAAGAGAACGAAAAATAAAAGCAGTCCGGTCCGGAGAATAGATCCTGCCCATCCTGATAGTCCCCATCCGTTGAGGATGTTGCCGAGCCAGTTGCCAGTTTCTCTCCGAATCTGCGTCACCATGGCCTGCATCTTATCGATGGTCTTGTGGACGTTCTCCACTCTTGGTGTTAGGTTTAGGCAGCACAGCCCCTCAAACTCCTCACACCAGTGGTCATGGAGGAGGAGCAAGAAGTCGATTGCAGCCCTATTCTGCAGTGTGGCTTGTCTGGTTAATTCCTCGTCCTTTAGGAGGTCACTTAGGGCGCTTGAAGTAAGGTTCACTTGTTTGACGACCCAACATTCTAAATGACCTAATTCCCCTAACGCTTTGGCTGCAGCCACCCACGGTAAAAGCACGGTGATTGCAACCCCTTTTGGTCTTGCCCAATGAACGACTTCCGAGTCACAATTTTGGTCCAAACCTGAAAGTTCGCGTTTCTGAACTGCCAATTCGGAAGTCCTATTTCTTTTTCTTTCCCAATCGTCAACTAAAGTTTGGTTGGGCATCAACAGCGTCAAGCGGCCTATGGTGCAAGGGCCTCCTAACAGGCGAGAGGGGATGCCTGCCCACGCCCTGTCGCCGCAGATGAGAAATATTCCCCTGGGTAACCCTCTCGGACGTGACCTCTGGGGATTCTCAGTGGTCACTTTGCTGATGGCCAGGCACCATTTGACTGCCTTATACTCTCGGTGACTTGGAGCAATGTTTCTAAAAGCCTCCCGATCCAGGGACAACCCGAATTGAAATTGGACACAGTAGTGAGCTGGATAGGATCCCAAGAGATCCAGCTCTTGGGGCTCACTACTGGTCTTCAGGAGCTGGGGCAGCCACTTCTCAAGGGGGTTATCGGTGTCTTGTTTCCCCCTGCGGTGCCAGCTGAATGGAGGCCATCTCCGATAGGGTACCCGGGGACGGTGCAGGTTGACAGGCGGTTTGACAACAGAGGCCTTACCCGTTTCTGGTGATTTTGTGGTTCGGGCAGGTGTCGTCAAAGTCTGCGTGGGCTTGAGCTTTTCAAAGAGAGAAGTAAACTCCTCTTGCTCAAGAGGGATCCCCACCAGACATGTGGCCATAGGATTTCGGGCCGCGGCTGTGGACAAACGTATGTGGTCCTGGCCCATTGTTCGCGCCAGGACCGACCATACGTTTGCTGCCGGCTGGGGAACTATCCACAGCAACACAGGCCATGGGAGCAGCTGCAGGATGATGAGGAGCTGCAGATTTCTGGCGACGGCTCGGACGGGCGAAGCAGGACCCATCTCCGTAGTCTCAACTAAAACGAAACTCAAAAAGAAGAACATTAACATTGGGAAAACACCTGGGGGAGGGACTTGGGGTCCAAGGGACATAAGGTTAACCCACCCCAGTTTCAGGGGGTGCTTGACTCCTTCTTCTGGCGGGCTGGGAAATACACGGTTTCACCCATTTTGATGGGATCCACCTAGGGCCCTCGGGGGTGGATATGCACGCATATCCCTTCCCCCAGGTAACCAGCTCGTGAGGGCCTTGTATTTCCCGAGTCTCCGGGCCTTTGATTAACACCGGGGGCCTTTCTTTCATCTGCAACCGCTGAGACCGCCCGAAGTGCCGCACAATTGGTGGGTTCAGGTTCTCAAAGGCACAATTGAGAAAGTTAAGCGTGAATAATGCCTTTGAGAGTCTGACAACCGGGGATTCTAATTTTTCCGGGGACCTCTGGCGTTGCAACATTCTTTTGATGTTTTGGTGAGCCCTCTCTACAATGGCTTGTCCTGTGGGGGAATAGGGGATGCCCGTCTTATGTTCTATTCCCCATTGCTGCAGGAAGCCCCTGAACTCCTTGGATGAATACACAGGGCCATTATCTGTTTTGATAACTTTGGGGATGCCCAGGGTAGCGAATGCCTGCACTAGGTGCCTTTTAACATCCCCAGCCCTTTCTCCTGTGTGGGCAGAGGCAAAGACGGCTCCAGAGAAGGTGTCCACTGACACATGTACATACTTCATTCTGCCGAATGAAGCGACATGTGTCACGTCCATCTGCCACACCTCACAACTACTGAGTCCACGGGGGTTTGCGCCGGTGCCAATGGCGGGAAGAGCTAACTGATGACATTCAGGACATGTGGCCACAATTGCTTTGGCCTGGTCATGTTTCAGATTGAACTGCCGGACCAGGGCAGGCGTGTTTTGATGTAACAGCCGATGGCTAATTTTGGCCTGCTCAAATACATCCAGGATCAGGGCCATCACGGCTGGCACAGCGAGGGCATCTGCCCTCCCGTTGCCCTCCGCGATGAACCCGGGCAGGTCCGTGTGTGACCTGACGTGCATCACATAAAATGGTTGCTCTCGGTGGGAGACTAGGTTAACCAATTTCGAGAGCAACTCATATAAGGCCGTGTTGGAGATCTCTTGCAATATGGCATGTTCAGCTCTGGAGACTACCCCTGCAACATACGCAGAGTCGGTTACTAAATTTGGGGTTCGGGAAACCTTTCAAAAGCCCTGACGACTGCGTCTAGCTCAGCAACTTGAGGTGATCCTTCTACCTCCTTAATGTCCGCCTCCCACTGCTGAGTTTGGGGGTCTTTCCAAGTCATAACTGACTTGTAGGGCGCCCCAGACGCGTCAGTAAAAACGGTCAAGGCCTTTAAAGGTTCCTTGCTCCGAACACTTTTTGTATTTAATTCAAATTGAACTTCCGAATTGAAAATTTTGTGGGCCGGCCTATGTAAAGAAATTTGGCCTGTGTAACCCTCCAGAGCGAAGTGCAGAGCTTCACAATCTTGAAGCAGGCTCTCCAACATTGCCTTAGTAATTTGGCCCGTTTGCATCCTAACTGGCACGTGAATGCAGTCAAAGTCACGTCCCGATAGTTCCCTGATCCGGACTCTAGCTTTCCGGATCAGTTCAGCCATCAGCTCCTGTGACCGCATCATTCTTTTGGACCTGTTATGACTGAGAAAGACCCACTCTATTATCAAGAGAGGGTCCCTCCGGTCCTGGTCCTCTTTGCTCTTCTTTTTGTCTTCCCATTGGAAGACAACCCCGTGTAGGTGTGGCAGATTACCCAGGATGATGAACCTGAATGGCACATCAGGCCTGTACCTGCTTGCCTGCCTGGTGGACATCAGGTGTTGCACCTTCTCCAAGGCTGTCCGTGCCTCCGGGGTAAGCGTCCGGGGAGAGCTAAGCTCCTCTCCCCCTTTCAATAAATCAAAAAGGGGGGCTAGGTCTTCGTTGGATAAACCCAGCCACGGCCTTACCCAATTTAGCAACCCACACAGTTGGTGGACATCTGCCAATGTCTTGATGTTCGTTTGGATCGCCAATTTTTGCGGCACAACGGTCCGCTTGGTAATCTCTAGGCCCAGGTATTTCCAAGGTGGCATCCTTTGAATTTTTTTGTCCCGGAGCTTGAACCCTGCCGCAACCAATGCATTGATTGTCAGGTCAAGCACAGTTGCAAGCATGTCATCGTCGGGGGCACACACGAGGACATCATCCATATAGTGAAGGATGACGGCCTCTTTTGCGGCTGAACGTACTGGGGCAAGCAAGGAAGAGACATACCACTGGCAGATGGTCGGGCTGTTCTTCATGCCTTGTGGCAACACCTTCCAATGATATCTCTTTCTCGGGGCTTCTCGGTTGATGACTGGAACCGAGAAGGCGAAATGTGGGGCATCGTCAGGATGCAGGGGAATTTGGAAGAAACAATCTTTGATATCAATCACGGCCAAATTCCAATTTTGGGGAAGCATCGTTGGGGACGGCATCCCTGGTTGGAGAGAGCCCATGTCTTCTATAACACCGTTAATTCAGCGAAGGTCTTGGAGGAGCCGCCATTTGTCTTTGTTGGGTTTTTTAATAACAAAGACAGGGGAATTCCAGGGGCTGTTGGTCTCCACGATATTCCCCTTCCTGAGCTACTCCTCCACGAGCGCCTCTAATTTTTCACCGTAGAGCGGCCACTGTTCTACCCACACTGGAGAATCCGTTTTCCAATTCAGTTTCTGGGTAGGGCGCTCCTCAGTGACCGCCGTGCAAAAATTCTGCGGGGGGTCAGGAATGTCAACAGTGACTCCCCACTGCTGCATGAGATCTCTCCCCCAGAGGGGTTCCTTGTAATCTAATATGAACAGACGTATATTAGCCAATTGTCCGGTCGGTCCCTTAATTTGCACGATGCTTTTTGACTGTTTTGCCAATTGGATATCCCCAACACCCTGCACGTGCCCTGCCACGTTTTGCAGTTCCCAATGTGCTGGCCATTCCTGTGCGGGAATGATTGTCACATCTGCCCCTGTGTCCAGAAGTCCCTTGAGGTGAAGGACTTCTTCCCCTCTGTTGATTTTACAGTCCACCCTCGGCTTCCTGGTTCCTATCACGTGTGTGGCACACACTGTCGGGTGTGGCCCTTCTACCGGGATAGCCTGGGCGACCTCCTGCCCTCTGGGCAGAAACAGAGGTGGTCGGACACAGCGCAGCCAGAGAGCGGGTCCCTTGGGAGTAGGTGTCATAAGTCCCGGAGCGACTTCGATCTCAGGCGGTGTGCAGTTAACATCTCCGACAATGACATAC
Organism: Corvus kubaryi; assembly: GCF_017639235.1. NCBI lineage: Eukaryota > Metazoa > Chordata > Aves > Passeriformes > Corvidae > Corvus > Corvus kubaryi. The sequence continues at coordinate 17,334,095 of NW_024582059.1, read as the reverse complement.
CTGCTGGGGCTCTGGTCCCACGTCCCCAGCTCACCACCGACACTCACCGGTGTGGCATGCCACTTGTTGGTCCTCAGGAAGAGCGGTGTCAACAGCTGCAACCTGAAAGAACCGTCGGAAGAAGGATGAGTCAAGTCAGGTTGTAAAGTCCCGTCCGGTAGTTCTGTAAAGTTTAAGTTGGCCCCTTTCATTTTTCCCTCCCCCTCGTGTCCCGACCCTTTTTTGTCATCACACGGGGCAGGCGCACACTCCCCATTCAGTTTTTTTGTGACTCGCTTACAAGTCCCCCTGGCCCCTGCTCTTTCTTAAATTGATGGAATTGCCGCTTGAGCGGGCAGTCTTTTGTCCAGTGTCCAGGTTGACTACAGAGGAAGCAGGTACTCCGGGCCTGCTGTTGGGGCTGCCTCCGGGCGTTCTTCGGTGGAAGTCGGATGCCTTGGCCCGCGGTTCTCTTCTGGTTCGCAGCAGGGCGTGGTGTAGCTGTTCCCACAGAGACCATTCCCCGGAATCTTTGCTTGTCCAAGCTGGTCGGTTGCAGGTGCGGCGCTTTCGCAGTGCAGACTTCCAGCATAGCTTGTATCGTTGGCGGGGGGTCCAGAGGGAGGCTCAGAATGGCTGCCTTACACTGAGGGTTGGCATTTGCCATTGCCATCTCCACTATGACCTCCTCTCTAGCCGCCGGCTGCCTGACCTGCAACTCTACAGCTCGGGTTAGTCTCTCAACAAACTTGAGGAACGATTCCATGAGCTGCTGTCGGACCGGCGAGTAGCTTTCCACGGGCACGTCCGGCCTCAGGCCAAGGAATGCCTTACAAGCCAGTTCCTTGACCTGCTGCAGCACCTCTAGGGGCAGACCCTGGGCCTGCTTCGGGGCCGGAGCCCATTCCCCCTCGCCGCTCAGACGGTCCATTGTTAATGCCTGATTATTGGCATCAACGGCCGTATCGGATCCCTGCAAAAGCACTGGAAGGAGTCGGCGGAGCTCCCTTTCCCATGCCGATTTCCAGAGCAGAAACTCTGCCGAGGAAAGCAAGCATGAGAAAAGTTCACGCAGATCAAAAGGCGTCATTACTGCTCCGGAGAGGTTTGCCTTTAAAAGGCCGCGAAAATATTCGCTCTCCCTCCCAAACTCCTTCTGCGCCTTGCAGAGTTCCTTAATTGTTTGATGGGAAAGGGGTTCCCAGTTGGTGTGGGTCATTCCCCCTCTCCGGGACCTCTGATAAAAAACGGGAGCGGCTGAAGGAATGGGGTCCAGTTACGGGTTCCGGTCCTCAGGTCCCCCCCCCTTCCGGCCACTCACCGTGGGAACCGGAAGGCCAGCCGTGGGAACCGGAGGTAGGGGCGTGAGAACCAGAAGCGGGAAGTGGGTGGCAACCGGACACGGACCTACGACTACTTCCAGGGGCGGAGCATGGATGCGTACACTGATGTGAGGTGGGAGGGGTAACAGGGGCGGACCCAACTTGGGAGTAGGAGGAGTCAGGGTACAGGGAAGGGTTGGGACGGAAGGGGTTAGAACTTGGGAGGAAAGGGTTTCAGGATGGAGAAGGAGAGGGAGGGCAAGAGGGGGTCTCTGCCATACGGCGCCCGCCATCTTGTCCTCCTTGGATGGGGAAGCCATTTTCTAAACTTTCCGAAGAACTGAAACGAACTCGGGGTTTAACAACTGGGGAATTTGGGGAACGGGAGGAGCCCCGGGCAGTCTGGCCAGGACTGTCCGGGCGGGGGTGCCGAGAATCCTGAGGAGAGCCAGGGAGTCAGTGGCAACCCTGCGCAGCGTCGCGGTTTGCTCTCTTCAGGATGCTCGGTTTAGGGGACACGGGCTTAGGAGAAGGCTTAGGGGTAACTGGGGAGCCCGGGGTTGGCTGTCCTTCCCTCTCCCTTTTTTGATTTAATGCAGACCGAATTTGTAAATATAACAAAGAAAATTTATCTAAATCCTTTTCCTTAGCCAATTGAGATTGCGCCAATTTTGCTCCCACGGCGTTCCAAAAGGGAACGCTGAAAACCAAATTTTGGGAGCACTGAGGGAAGTGCAGAAACAGCCAACGAACAAACCTTTTCAAACAACCCTTAGAAAAACGTTTCCCCCCACCCTCAAGGAGTCCCACAACTTGGAGATATACCCCCTTTTGTGCTGTGGACAATTTTGCGCCCATTTCTACACCCACAGCACCCCGTCTGGAGCTTCAAAGTAAACCCTTGGACACCGATCCCCCAAAGCGAACCGGAGGCAAGTGACCCACACTCGCCCCGGGGCTGCGCAGCCTATCCTCAGCTCCTCAAGAGCCAGGGACTGTACAGGTCCCGAAAAGCCTTTACCGGCTTTTTTAAGGTAAGGTAAGTTCCCCTCCCACAGGGAAGATACTTACCCAGCAGCATCCAGGCGAGCTCCAGGCGACCAGCCTCCCACTGAGGACGACCCTGCTGGCGCAGGCGGGGCTACTGTCCTCACCCCCAGGAGCGCAGCTCACTAGAACGGAGCGTGCTACTACTGGGGTAGCTTGACGTCCCAAGAACACGCTTGGAAATCCAATCAGTCCCTTCCGTGGGGTCCAGTGGAAGTGGGGGGCCGCACATTGGGCGCCAAGCTGCCTCTGCGTCCTCTTGGAGCAGATCCCACTCAGCCCGGTCAGCTCAGGACGCAGTCGGCTGCGGGGGCCAGCCTCCAGACTCCAGGAGACCAGAGGTCTGGCTCATGGGTCCTTCCACAGGACCGCGGCGATGGAGGCAGGTGGTGGAAGGAGAAGGCAGGCTCAGATCTGGGTGAAATCTGGGAAGTTTATTGTGCCCTCGAGCACGAGATCCCACCTCCCAGGGGTGCCCAGCTCAGAGCGAGCTTGGAAAGCTCTTACAGGAGGTTTTATGGGAGGGCGGTAACAAGGGAGGGATCATAGGAACAACCAATCGGAAGAGGGGAGGGTGTGCTGGACAGGATAAAGGGCACATAAGGGAACCAATCATGGGAGAAGAAGGGAGGGACCCTTTTCCCCTGGCCAATCACCCGACGCTCCGGGCAGAACTTTCTAGAAGCCTGGGAGGGGTGCCGGAGTGATTGGCAGGGGCCAGGGAGGAGACAAAGAGGGAAGGTAAGACAATTAACATAGAACTGGGAGGGTACAAAACTGGACAGTCACAACAACTCAAAACCCAAAGGGGAGACCTGGACCGAACCAAACAAACACACTCCCACACAATGGTCCACTGAAAGCTCATGTCTCTGCTGTGGTTAAGGATCTCAAAGAGGAGATGGAGGAGATGAGGGAGGAGATGAGGAAGATCAGTGTGGCACCAGTGCGAGTCACAGGCCCCCAAGTCAGAGCCCGTCATCCCCCAGCTAGAGAGAGAGTGTACACCCCACGAGCTGAACTGTGGTTTTTCCTGTGTGAGCATGGGGAAGACATGAGAAGGTGGGATGGGAAACCCACCTCTGCCCTGGCAGTGTGGGTGTGTGAACTCAAGGAGGGAAGCACTAACCGAGGGGGTTCCGCTAAGGTGAAAGTAGCCTCAGCCTCCTGTGACCGAGCTACCAGGTATTACAGAAGGGAGGATGATATGTCAGATCCCCTAGAAGGTACCTCGAGCATGTACGCCCAGGGAAAGAATGATAACCAGGGCTAGAGGGGCCCTGCCTCTAGCCAGGAAGAGGCACGGGAGAACCGAGTTTTCTGGATGGTGTGGATTCGATGGCCTGGCACATCAGAGCCACAAAAATATGATGTGCTGGTTGATACTGGGGCACAGTGTACTTTAATGCCATCGGGACATGTGGGGGCAGAACCTGTATCCATCGCTGGGGTGACTGAGGGATCACAGCAGTTGACCCTGTTGGAAGTTGACGTGAGCCTGACTGGAAAGGAGTGGCAAAAGCATCCGATTGTGACTGGCCCAGAGGCCCCATGTATTCTGGGCATAGACTTCCTCCAGAATGGCTATTACAAAAACCCAAAAGGACTCAGGTGGGCATTTGGGATTGCTGCTGTGGGGGCAGAGGGCATTAGGCAATTGAACACCCTGCCTGGACTATCAGAAAATCCTTCTGCAGTTGGACTCCTCAAAGTGGAAGAGCAACAAGTGCCAATTGCCACCTTGACAGTGCACCGCTGGCAGTATTAGACAAATCGAGATGCTGTGATCCCCATCCACAAGATGATCCGTGAGCTGGAGAGCCAGGGGGTGGTCAGCAAGACCCACTCACCCTTCAACAGCCCCATTTGGCCTGTGCGCAAGTCTGATGGGGAATGGAGATTGACTGTGGACTATCGTGCCCTGAATGAAGTGACTCCACCGTTGAGCGCTGCCGTGCCGGACATGTTGGAGCTCCAGTATGAGCTGGAGTCCAAAGCAGTGAAGTGGTATGTCACCATTGACATTGCCAATGCATTCTTCTCCATTCCTCTGGCAGCAGAGTGCAGGCCTCAGTTTGCCTTCACCTGGAGGGGCGTGCAGTACACCTGGAACCGACTGCCCCAGGGGTGGAAGTGCAGTCCCACCATCTGCCATGGACTGATCCAGGCTGCACTGGAAGAGGGTGAGGCCCCAGAACATCTGCAGTACATTGATGACATCATTGTGTGGGGGAACACGACATTAGAGGTATCTGAGAAAGGAGAGAAAATCATCCAGATTCTCCTGGAAGCTGGTTTCGCCATCAAGAAGAGCAAAGTCAAGGGACCTGCCCGAGAGATCCAGTTCCTGGGAGTAAAGGGGCAAAATGGACGATGTCAGATTCCCACCGAGGTCATCAATAAGATCACAGCAACGTCTCCACCGACCAGCAAGAAGGAAACACAAGCTTTCCTAGGCGCCATAGGTTTCTGGAGAATGCACATTCCCGAGTACAGCCAGATCGTGAGTCCTCTCTACCTGGTTACCCGCAAGAAGAACGATTTCCACTGGGGCCCTGAACAGCAGCAAGCCTTGGCCCAGATCAAGCAGGAAATCACTCATGCCGTAGCCCTTGGCCCAGTCAGGACAGGACCAGAGGTGAAGAACGTGCTCTACTCTGCAGCCGGGAACCATGGTCTGTCCTGGAGCCTCTGGCAGAATGTGCCTGGTGAGACTCGGGGCCAACCACTGGGATTCTGGAGCCGAAGCTACAGAGGATCTGAAGCCAACTACACTCCCACAGAGAAAGAAATCTTGGCAGCTTATGAAGGAGTCCAAGCTGCCTCAGAAGTAATCGGCACAGAGGCACAACTCCTCCTGGCACCCCGACTACCGGTGCTGGGGTGGATGTTCAAAGGAAAGGTTCCTTCCATGCATCACACCACTGACGCTACTTGGAGCAAATGGATCGCCCTCATCACACAGCGCGCCCGTATTGGAAACCCAAATCGCCCTGGGATCTTGGAAATAATTACGAACTGGCTGGAAGGTGAGACTTTTGGTTATCTTCTGAAGAAAAAGAGGAGCAGGTGACACGTGCCGAAGAAGCCCCACCATATAACGAGCTACCAGAGAGTGAAAGACAATACGCCCTCTTCACTGATGGTTCCTGCCGAATTGTAGGCGCTAACCGGAAATGGAAAGCCGCTGTATGGAGCCCCACACGACAAGCTGCACAGGCTACTGAAGGAGAAGGTGGATCGAGCCAATTTGCTGAACTCAAAGCTGTCCAATTAGCTCTGGATGTATCTGAAAGAGAGAAGTGGCCAAAGCTCTACCTCTGCACTGATTCATGGATGGTAGCCAATGCTCTGTAGGGTTGGCTGGAAAGGTGGAAGAAGGCAAACTGGCAGCGCAGAGGAAAACCAATCTGGGCTGCTGAGGAGTGGAAAGGCATTGCCACTTGGGTAGAGAAGCTATCCGTGAAGGTCCATCATGTAGATGCTCACATCCCCAAGAGCCGGGCTAATGAAGAACATCGTAACAACAAACAGGTAGATCAGGCTGCGAAAATAGAGGTGTCCCAGATAGACTTGGATTGGCAACATAAAGGAGAGTTGTTCCTAGCTCGATGGGCCCATGATGCCTCAGGCCATCAGGGCAGAGATGCCACCTATAAGTGGCACGAGATCGAGGGGTGGATCTAACCATGGACAGTATCTCCCAGGTGATCCATGATTGTGAGACACGTGCTGCGATCAAGCAGGCCAAGCGGGTGAAGCCTCTGTGGTATGGCGGGCGATGGTCCAAATACAAGTATGGGGAGGCCTGGCAGATTGATTACATCACACTGCCTCAAACCCGCCAAGGCAAGCGCTATGTGCTCACAATGGTAGAAGCCACCACAGGATGGCTGGAGACCTACCCTGTGTCTCACGCTACAGCCCGAAACACCATCCTGGGCCTTGAAAAACAAGTCCTTTGGAGGCATGGTACCCCTGAGAGAATTGAGTCTGATAATGGGACTCATTTCAAGAACGGCCTTATCAACACCTGGGCTAGAGAACATGGCATTGAGTGGGTGTACCACATCCCTTACCATGCACCAGCAGCTGGGAAGGTTGAGTGGAGTAATGGACTGCTTAAAACCACCTTGAAGGCACTGGGTGGGGGGACTTTCAAAAACTGGGAGGTGCATTTAGCAAGAGCCACCTGGTTAGTTAACACCCGAGGCTCCACCAGCTGAGCAGGCCCTGCCCAATCCGAACCCCTACAAACAACAGACGGGGATAAGGTTCCAGTGGTGCACATGAGAGGTATGCTTGGAAAAACTGTCTGGGTTAAGTCTGCCTTGAGCAAAGACAAACCCATCCGTGGGGTTGTTTTTGCTCAGGGACCAGGTTGCACCTGGTGGGTGATGCAAAAGGATGGAGAGACCCGATGCTTACCTCAAGGGGACCTTGTTTTAGGGTGAACTACCCATTGCTCTGTACTTGTATCAGTATCAGCATGTATATATGTATGTAATTCGGGTGATGCATGTATTTATATGGTTCAAAGGGTTAAGTTTCATGTAACATGTTAGTATGGGAAAAATTCCTGGTGGATAATGCTGGGGTTTCAGGAGTTCTCCTGGTTTGTTTTTTTTTTCTGTTAAAGGAATTTTCCCCATATGTGTTGCTAGGGGGACAATTTGCTGGGTATTTAAGAAAAACAAAAGACCTCCCCACTGAGGGTGGGGTGCATCTGGCTACTATTTTGTTGCACCTGGGTGTGGGGACAGTCGGTCCCTGGAGTTTGGACAAGAGAGAGAGGCTGCTTTCTTCGGCTGCTTTTCCTTCTGCCGGACAAGCCCCGGGATCCCAAGCCCACCTTTCCCTGCCCTGCTGGGAGCTGGGCCATGGCCACCCTGCCCCCACCGTTGCTTCGAGCCTTCGCTACGTTGTAGCTGTGCTTGCCCTGCCTGCCCAGACCTCCAGGGGGTTCCCCGTTTGGATACATGGCTGGGATTTGTGCTCGTCCCTGCCATTCCAGCCTGCCGTTCCCGAGGGTCTGGCTGGACACGGGGATCGGCTGCCCAGGGGTTTGTGAAGCCTTTGTCCCATCCCTCCCCAGGATCCCAGGCCGCCATTGCCGCATGCTCCCCGAGCTCGCTCCGGAGCGCCCCCTGCAGCCGCGGGGGAACCATCGCACCTGCCCTGCTCACCGGGAGCCGCCAGCGCCCCTGCCGGCTGCGAGCAGAACTGCACCCGAGGGGAAAGGGCCGGATAGCTGAGAGGGCTGGGACTGGGTTTGTGATTGTTTGCTGTTACTGCCATAGTTACTGCTATTTGTTTGCCTTGTGGTACACATATAGATATATAATAGTAAAGAACTGTTATTCCTATTTTCCACATCTTTTTCTAAAAGCCCCTTGATTTCAAAATTATATTAACTCGGAGGGAAGGGGATTGCATCTGCGATTCCAAGGGAGGCTCCTGCCTTCCTTAGCAGACACCTGTCTTTCAAACCAAGACAGCCTGCTATTTCTTGTCCTATTCCCCACAAAGCAGAGTAAAGGGATTGAACTCTTCTTCCTCAGAGTAGCTATCTATGCATGTTTCAAAACCTCCAGGTCTGACCTTTTCAGTTAACTTTAAATCACATTTATTTACCATTATGTTTTAGAGCAAAACTTAGTGAGCAGGTAGTTTCCTCACTTGATTCTGCCACCGTGCACACAAACACCCCTGCATTAGTTACTTACGACTGCAGTGTCTCAGAGGCTCAGACAACAGGGCAGCATGAAATTCAGCAAAGGTTACTCCTGAAAACCCTTTGGTCAGCTTTTCTGGAAGAACACTACAAACACAGACCTAATGCTGTTATCTAACCACATACTTTCATAGTTAATGCATCTAAATAACAAAGACCGCATTTTAAAATCTGACCTCTAAAAGAAAACTCCTTTTGTTCCTTGTGATCTAAGAAAAAGATGACAGCATGTGCATTTTTTTCCTTTGAAATAAGACAAAATGAAAAAAAAAAACACCCAACTTTTGCCTCCTAACTTTAATGCAGTTGTTTTAAACAGTAACTCTCAGATGCTTCTTGGATAAATATTTTAACTCTTATTTTAAAAAGAATAGTAAATATTTAAACAAGCAACAGCACTTTTAGGAGTTTTAGTGTTAAAAGTTATCAGAGAAACAGTCAAAAAAAGAAAAGGCAAGAACAAAAAATTAGTTTAATGCAAGGGGATAATCTTTGTCAATTATTGAAACTTTTCTGAGGACTAATCTGGACATTCCACGTGATCAGTTTCCAGGAGATATAAAATTTAAAAATTTTAGCTCAATTATGTAAGACTCCTGAGATTAAGCCAACTTTCTCATTCTCCCCAGAGCCTTATGAAAGCATCATGAAATGATGAATGCCTCAGGATTCCCAGGAAAGCATGATGGAAACCCGCTGTATTTCTAGTGGAGTGACAATCACTAAAGGCAAGTGCAAAAGGCAATATAAAATATATAGACCTACAGAGCTATAAAGCAAACCCATTTGGTAGTAAGGCAAATTTTAACCAAATAGTAGAAGAAACATTCTAACTACAAAAGTGACTAATAAGTGGAACAGGGTTCATAGGGAAACTGCAAAATACCTTCTAAATTTTACTTTAATCGCTACACAAAGCTCTTCTGACCATCCCATACACCACTGAAAGGGTGTATGATGCAGCCAGCCCATCACCTGACTGGCATTTACTGCACTTCTGCATATGCATAACATGTACAAGGCTCAAATATGCTGCCAATGCAGCATTCCTAAAAGAATTTCTCTCAAATCTTTATGCACCCAAAATGTTGTTTTAGTTTTTCAAAGTTATTTCCCTCCATTCATAGCCCTCCAGCTTTTAGACTCATCTTTTCAGAGGCTGAAATTCATAATTCATCTGAAGAACACAGCATCTGTTCCATTGTGAGATCTCCCCCAGTGGCTGGGTCAGCTTTAGCCAGAGGGAAACCACATGGAACAAGTCCCTCCAGATTTTTCCATTTCCTCCCATAAAACCACAGAAGAATAATTCATTTGGGGGAGGTGGCAAGGAAGAAAGCGAAGCAGATCTCTGTACTCCCCCTCCCCAGGTATGAGGAATTAAATTTCTCACTTGTCTTCATCTACCTTTCCAGGAAAAACAAAACACAAAAACCCAACTGAAAGTATCCCTTAAAAGTAGGGATATTATCTGATAGAATTTGACTTCTCTAAAGAACTGGAATTTAGAATTATTTCCAATCCTACTGTAGAGATAGTAATTGTTACTATCCTTAGTAATCAAACCAGCAATACCAGGTTAACGATGTTAGACTTACAGTCTGGAAGCTACACTTCCAGCAACCCACAAAAAATAAACAGGATACTTCAAAAATGCCCAACAACAAAAACCAGAAATTAAAAATATCCCCCACACAACTGTTTGTTTTTCCAGGTATCGTCTAATGGTATCACATTAACTCATACTCTGCTTTTTTCAGTAACCAGCCCTTTTACTGTGCTCTCCAAACTTCTGTAAGCACTGAGGAAGAAGAAAGGTTGTGGAAAGGTTGTGGAAAGAGGGAGCAGGCTACAAGTACTGAGAGGTGGGAACTTCACAAGGAGCCTTCTGGTTCTGCATTTGAAAAACGAAAACCAGACAGAGGATATAATTCATAGCCCATACATTTGAAAATATGGATATTAAGAGTGCCTAATTATTACATATGCCTAAAGAGGATATCATCAGTTTATTGTTACATTCCATGGGGCTCTTTTTGAGGAAATGAGGCCAGCTTTTACAGACGTACTAGCCAGCACTTAGAAGTACACTGCATTCTACCTCTGACAACTACATACTCGATTTGCTACCTCTCTGGTTTTTACTGCTTGTTGTCATCAGAAACTTCAGATGACCAGAGAAACCTCAACCCTGCTCGCAGTGGTGCAGGTCCAGCCCTGTTCCTGTGCAAACACCAAAACCTTCACATGTGCAGGCTTTCACCCACAACTGCTGTACGTAGAACATTTGTGTCTCGGATGGAATTTAAAGAAAAAGAGTTCAGTGTGTAAGGCAACATCTGGTATCTGCCACTCGTCCTGCATGTGGAAGCCAGTCACAAGCACGTTTTCCAAACTTGTGTGGCACTGAAAGGTTCCCATATGGAGATGACTAACAGTGTTATTTGGGTTAGGCTGTCAGCTACGCTTACAAGGGCTGTTTCCTGTTTATGTGACAGGCCATGTCACATTTTTCAGGCATTCCAGATACAATTGTAGAGAGAATGAATTTTGACTGGGCTTCTTGTATACCCCACCTGTGTAAGGCCATGGTAATTCCCAGCACAAGGAGACACAGTAATGTTTCACAAAACACAGAGGGTGACCAGAACATGGAGAAAAACAGAGGAAAGGCCACGTATTCTGCATATCCTTTCATCTAGCTATCAAAGGAACAACAGTGCAAGAGCACACTCTGAAACACAACTCTGAAACAACACAACTCTGAAACAACAGTGAAAATAAACACCAAATACAAGATCACTCATAGCGTGGCCAGGTGATCCTTTCCCTCCATTTTATCCAACACAACGCTCACACGCAACACAGCCTCCATGCACATTCAGCTGTGAAGTTCCAGGTCTGAGCATGCGTGGGATTGTTCCATGTAAAGGCACAGCCATTATACCCTGCCGCCCCACCCTGCCGGCACAAAAAGGGGCATTCCCTGTACTTTCTCAGGTGATGGTAAGAAAACCTGGCTGTGAACCTTCCCTTGCCACTGAACACACATGGATCTTTTTGCTTTGCTTCTGTTGATTACTCACAATATGGATTAATCTGGGGCTTGCATGGTGCCAAGAGATCCCATGAGGGAGTGGATGCCCCCTTACTCAAAGTAAGTGCTGCTGAATCAAGGTCCTAAAACTCAAGGTTCCCACCTCAAGGTGACAGCTCAAACTGCTGTATGTGCCCTTGCCAACATTAAGACATCCCAGTGCTTTTCGAGGAATCTTTTTGAAGATGGTCAGTTTCTAGAGAGTTTAGTGGTTTAATATTTTGATTGTAAACTGCTTTCTATCAATGTAAGCTCATCAAATTCAACTGAGGATCTACTGCTTTATCTGTTGAAACTTGCTCCTGTGACTTGGGGAAATAACAGGGACACTTGAGGCAATGACATGATTCTTGAAAGACCAAAAGCAACACACTGGGTCAGAAAACTGACTGGCCACAGTGCCCTGAATGTATTCTGAATTAGAGCCATATCAATCATTAGCAGTATGGCTACAGAAAAAGCCCACACTCCAATTAAAAGCTACCCCATGAAAGAGTATTTACAGAACTGCTCTCTTGGCACAAGATAAAAACCCAACTCCTGGACTCTAACTTAGTCTCCAGAGCATGCAGATCAAGGTAGCTTCTTTCTGTGCTGCTTGAGAAAACAGCATGGCCCAAATCCAGCAGACAGAGGGATCAAGCTCTGTTTGAGAGGTTTGAAAAGTGTTTGTAGTCAAACCATTGGCCGAATCACGTTTAAAATGAAGCCATGCTTGGATCCAGTTTCTAAATAGTGCTGTTGCCAGCACTATGGCACATGGTGATTTTGACTTGAGGAGACTGGTCCACAAACTTGGAGAAATATCTGATGGGACACCAGCCATCTTTCAGTCTCAACACGTATATCTGACAACACTCAGGATTACCAATCCCTAAAGTATCAACAGAAGGCAGACGTGAAGGGCTCAGAGATGAGACAGACCCTGCTCTCCTGCCAAGAACCAAGCACTCCAGAAAAATAGTAGAGTGTTACTGCAGCACTACACACATCAAGCCTCATTCTCCTGCTTGTTCTAAGCTTGGCTCAGTAATCTAAAGGAACAGCAGATCAAGAAGTTCAAAGTTATGACAGGAGAAAGGGGAAGGGAAAGTTAGGCATACCATTTTTCTTTATGGAAAAGAATGTTTTTACACATTACAGGGACACTGGGGAAAGCTGCAACAGGAAAATCAGAATGTGCTTTACAAAGGCAAACTGTGCTCTTCCCAGCATGTCTAAGCAAGCGACTGCTCCACATAAACCAAACTCTTTGAGCAAAGAATGCCTGTAATATATAGAGCTCATTTTCTATTTACTATGGTACACAACTCTAAGTGGCAGGTTTTTATCACTGCTATGAGATATCTTAGCTCCTGTCTACAGTCTGGAGCAAGTGACAATGCTTACTTCTTCAAAATTAGACTACAGCAGCCTCCTCTGAACTTCACAGATTTAGATCTCAGATAAGCTGGCAGGATCATGAAGAGAAGATACAGATTTTTCAATTCATGCCTTAGCAGCAGGATGAAAAGGGGAAATCACAAACCAATTCCTAAGAAAAAATGATCAATCTGCACCCAATAGAATTTTAAAAATCTTAACATTCCTTAAAGATGATTAAATCAAATTCCAGACTTTTGGACTGATTGTAAAATTTGTGAGTTTGTTTGACATTACTTTTGATTACTTCGGCTGCACAAGATCAATTAACAACATACACTGAGGATCATTTTTAACTGCAAGGCATTTATCAGACCTGCATGAAAACTATACCTGTCTTGTCCACTCACTCCTATAGAACTGCTCACCTCTAACCACATCAAGCCCAGAGGACACTTAAATTGTAAATCTTACTCGAGTCACTTTTGCGTTTGCAGCAGGCTTTGATCAGGAGGCTGCCTCTCCATCACACCTGCCTCATGAAAAACAGTTCACCATACACCCCCCATGGGACACAGCCCTCCCAGCTGAAGGGACCAGCAGCTCCTACAGGTGGGGTGAATGAAACAGGAGCCACCTGTCAGCCACCTCAGTTAAACTGAACAAAAGTGGGGAACCAGAGCCCTCTGCCTCAGCAGCTCCCAGCACATGAAGGCACACAGACATGTGACCCACAGCGGCACAGGGACAGCACCCCTGAGGATGACAAAAAGTGATTTGCAGAGTTCAAAAAAAACAAGGGAAGTCATCAAGAATATAGAAGTCAGTGAGGGGAGCTTCAGGAACAGAGAACATATCCTAATGGACAACAGGGCAAGGGCATCTCTCTTCACTAAGGTAAGTCAAGAACAGAAAGGGCCAGAGGAAAATAAGAGCCATTTTCCCTTCCCTCCTGCACAGAATCACAAACATATTTAAGAAAATGAACTGTGAGATGATGCATGTAAAAAATATACTGCTCCACCATGGCTGGTGATGGTAGAGTTATGTTGTATATTTAGGCAGGCATCCAGAAAAAGGTGACTGCCAGTTCATGGCTATGAATCTCAAGAGCGCAAGTAAGAGGCTACAGTGTGCTTCACAGAACAAACCAGCAACAATAACTACAGAGAGCACTAGAACACAGCTAACTCCCAAGGTGCTGATCAAAGGTTTAGACTAGGACAAGAGAAAGGAAAAACCAAGGAGATACAGACCCTTCTTGATGTGCCTATCAATTTCAGACATCTCTACACTGATTTGTTGTCTTCAAACAATACTCACACATCTGTATTGTTTAGAGGCTAGAAAAGACAACTATATGAGGAGGTTGACAGCTGGTCTGAAAGCCTCACAGAGTCAGACCTAAAGACAGTCAGAATTTACCTGTGAGGTTTCGGAGCCACAGTGAAACCCACAGTGAAAGCCAAGAAGACAATCAATGAAAGAAGATGTTCTGGACACAAGGAGAAGATGTTATTATGGAACATTAATTGTGTACAAGAAGGAACTTGCATATAATATGTAACCAACTATACTTTTGCTTGTATACTAATTGTATTACTGCTTGAATGGTCATTGTTTGTTAGACAGCCTTGTTGTTTGCAAGCAGCCAATCCTAAGCCACAGTAATTGTGAGCAGCAGCAGAGAATAATAAAATAACTTCTACTTCTTATGGCTTTAGATTACAACAAGTGTGCGTGTCGTTTATGTCCGTCTCAACAAAGCAACAACTATAGCTGTCTTAAGACAATAAAAGACAATAGCTAGAGTGGCAAGAGGAGCAATTTAGCAAGCAAATGGCTTTAACAAAGTAGATAGCAATACCAGGTTAAAAAGCATTAGAAGATCAAGCCCATGGTTCTGATACAGGGTGTGATGAAACATGCATTATTTTTATCCATTCCTTCCTAAACCCATATAGGTAAGCAGGACTACCTCTCTTAGCTTTCAACAAATCTTTTAATCATTCACCAGAGACTTTTAAATGGTTAAAGTCATCTCCACTCAGGGAAAGTTACTTGATTTCCAGCATTTAAAAGCCAAAGCAGACATTTCAAAATACATTCAGCTGCATGGAATTACATGTCTCCACATATATTGTTCACTGCTTTTCCTCAATACAGGTATCCATGTCTCTTCAGTTTCTCCTAACAAGGACTTACTTGCCTTGGCTGTTAACTAGTGTCTTCTGTTTTTAACTCTTTTGTTCAGCAGACTAAATGGAGGAAACTATGGGGAAATAAAACCAAATAAGCAGCAGGAACTTACCTGGTTCCAGAGCTGACACTGTAGGCTCTGTCCATGTTTCTAGTTCTCATCATTCTCTGTTTTGTGAGAGGTCAGCAAGAAACACTTTTCCTCTCTTTCTTGTCCTTTGCCTTGTCCAGCTTTCTGACTCCAACTATCCAAAATGGCAAATCAGTAAGAAAACTTCTTCAAAATGCTCCAAAAATTTTCACAACAACCTCAAGCCAGCAGTTGCTTCCTCCCAGGTAACTTCTGTCCTACCTCCTGTGATTCTGGCTGTTAGTCTGTTGTGGTTTAACCCCAGCTGGTAACTAAGCACCACTCAGAGGCTGCTCACCCCAGGTGGGATGGAGGAGAGAATTGGAAGGGTAGAAGTAAGAACACTTGTGGGTTGAGATAAAGACAATTTAATAAGTAAAGCAAAAGTTGCACAGACAAGCAAAGCAAAACTCGTTCACCACTTCCCATGGGCAGACAGGTGTTCAGCCATCTCCACGAAATCCAGGCTCTATCACACCTAACTGTAACTTGGGAAGACAAACTCCATCACTCCAAACACCCCTCCCTTCTTCCCCAGTCTCACATGCTGAGCATGACTCCGTCTGTTATAGGATATGTGTTGGGTCAGCTGGGGTTGGCTGTCCCAGCTGTGTCCCCTCCCAACTCCTTGTGCACCTCTAGTCTCTTCACTGGTGGGGTGGGGTTGATGCCTTAGGTTTTAACTTTTATATTTTTCAAATTCTGTACTGCTTAGTGTGTAACTCTGAAGTTCCTTGTAGCCTGTTAACTTCTGCTCTCTCATGCTAGGCAGACATAACAAAGCCTCTCCAGACCTGCTCTCCAAGGACACTCAGACTGTCCTAGGCCCAAAAAGTAAACCAAAAACTCTAAAAGGAAGGGCAAGCTTGGGGAAACTACATCATTAACTGAAGCTTTAATTGGAGAATTAAATATGCAAATGAACCAAACTTATAAAAGTATGAAGAACTTGTGACCTGTTGTCCATCTTAGGGTCCATCTGGCTCCCCAGGGTGTACCTTTGAAGGCCCTTCAAATAAATACCTACCTTTGTTCCCTTATTCTTGTCTAGTCTCTGTTTTTAGGTGGCCTCTTCAGGCATCAGAGTGAGAGGCAGAAAAGGCCTTGGCTCTGTGCAAGCCCTGCTCAGCAGTAACAAAAATATCCCTGTGTTATCAACACTGTTTCCAGCACAAATCCAAAACAGCCCCGTACCAGTAACTGTAAAAGAAAATTAACCCAGACAAAAACCACCGGAGAGTCACAGGTGCTACTCCAATTCACTCATCTTGTTTAATGAAGTACAGCTGAGATACTCTGTGCCATCATATGATGCTCCACTTTTTCCTTGCACCTGACCATTTTCCTTTCCACACCACAAGCAAACAGGTATCTGGATAACAGATAAAGAAAATACTATGTACCCAGCACTTCAACAGTATTCCAGAATAACAGAAGGAATTTAGAAAAACTGGGATCCTGCAGGTCCCACTTAATTCAGATTACCACTGAAAGTTTCTGAGGCACTGCAGAGCTACTATTTTATAATTTTAATCCCTGTTTAGGAAAAACAGAGAGGCTTTACAGCCCAAAACATACAAGACAGCAACATTCAAAGCAGTTACAACATAAAACTGTCTTTTCTTACTCCAACACTTTTTCAAAGTTTATCAAAACTTGCACAGGATCATCCAAATATTAAAACATCCAAGCAGAAACACTCCTTAAGACTTGCATGATGGATGGTTACAGCACTAATTAAAAAAGAAGTCACTACCTCACAGCTGCATTCCATAAAAGGAATGAAACTGTTGGGAACGGCTGGGAGTTTATGTAGCAGGGGCTGAAGATATCAAAACCAAAGACAGTGCCTGAGCAGCAAGCATTGTTTTTCTTTTTGGTCATCTTTAAATTTTATTTATTTTAAAGACTTACATTTGTGCTATGACTGCTTCTTTATGAAAAAGATATGTCAAACTGAATCTGAACAAAACCAAAAAACCCGTTCTTGGAATTTAGAAGTACCAGGTTCTTCTCTCTTCTCTATAGGGAACTTGAACATTAGGGTTTTTTTTTTCCCTGTGCAGGGGGAGAATTGTTAATTTTAAAAATATATACTGAGCCAAGCAGTGGAATTAACTTTAACAAAGGAAAAAAAAAAAAAAAAGAGAAAAAGGTGGGATTGATTTCAAACCAAGACACTCATACTCCAAAAAGGGCTATTACTCTTTACAGTGACAGACAGATGCATTCTGTGTCTGGCTGAACACACACGGAGCTCTGCTGCTCAGCGTCCCCTCACTCCTGAGTTTAATTCAGCTACTAACCTGTACTAATCATTATGTCAAAGCTCAGCACATCTTCATTTCTAGTTGTTCCTCCTCCAAGACCACACCTTTATCTGGTTTGTTAAGAGTCTGCTAAGAAGTGGACAAGACAAGGTTTTAATCAAATGTATGCAGTAACAACAGGTTTTATTCAAAATTTCCAGTAAAGAGGACTCACTCGTTTTGGAATAAAAGTACTTAAAAGTACTACAGCTTACATGAATATAAAAGAGCAAAGAGAAGAAAATAAACAAAGCAGTAAAAAAAAAAAAATTAAAAATATATATATTTTTTTGAAGTTTGAAATAGACCCCCACAGGGATACTGAAGTCCTCCAAACAATTAACAGTTACTAGGTTTGGCAAAACAAAATTCTCTCACAAAATTAAAAGCCTACTTTTGTTACATAAACTGTATAAAACTGCTCAATAGTTAAAGAGCACTCTGTACAAATTTGTCTTGAAATACATAGAGCTGCAGCCTTCAAACTGCAGTAATTAATCATTTTGTCCTCTTCATGGGTAAAAGAAGCTGCACAACTGCTTTGGGGGAAAAGGAAGAGGCAAAAATAGTCCGAACTAACAAGATGAAGCCACTATGAAAACAAAATGCACAACAAAATTCAGACCTCAGTTTAAACTAACACACTATGTTTACAATATATTCTACATTTCAGTTGTCATTTTCCCCTCCCACTCCCACCTCCCCCCATTCAAATATTCCTAATTCCTTTATGGTCTAAATCTAATTTATTTCTAAACTTTCAAATACACCATACATACATTTAGCAAAAGAACATACCTAACATTCTTACAGTAGTATGGTCAGGACACAATTTCAGAGATAGCACACAGTTACTGAGATTAAACCTTATGATTTCTTTTACTTTCAAAGAGAACAGCAACCATCAATGTCATGTTTTTAAGAAGTACTGAAGAGAGGCTGCAAAAAGCAGACTTGGCCAACTTCCACTCTTAGCTCCAGAGGACAAGGGGGAAACCAGCGAGTGCTGAATGAGGAAGGAGAACCTTAAGAGTGCCGGCTACAGAAAAATCCTTTGGGAACTGGGTCCAGCACACTGAGTTTGGCTTTGGCTCTGTCGTCCCTCTTGTACTAAGCCCCACAAATCAACTCCACAATAGTACATTACAATGTAAACTAGAATTCTTTATACCGACAGTATGTCAAAGGGGTTTATTTATCTTTGTTTTCTGAATCCAACAGTTGGTCACAGAAGTCAAGTGTTTTCATGGCTCTTTTTCAGCTGTT
Source organism: Corvus kubaryi (assembly GCF_017639235.1). Classification (NCBI taxonomy): domain Eukaryota; kingdom Metazoa; phylum Chordata; class Aves; order Passeriformes; family Corvidae; genus Corvus; species Corvus kubaryi. Next base: position 17,315,650 of record NW_024582059.1, on the reverse strand, counting down.
GCCAGTTGAGGGGGAAAAAAAAATAAAAATGTGTGTCTGACTCATACATCTTTCAAGTACATGCAAGGCTCAACTGTTTCCAAAATGCAGGAGCTTGGGACTTTTTAAGACACTGAAGAAATGGGATTATGAGGAGAGCCCATCTGAGTAAGTACTTTATCCAGCCACTGAAGGGGACCATGGAGATGTATCTCTATCCAGCAAGGAGTGCTCGTTACATCCTGGCGATGATACTCAGCTCCCCAGCCCTGGAAACAGAATCATAAGTGGGGAAAGAAAAAACAAATCACCTTATATTATAGTATTAAATACATGAAAAGTATACTTCTTACCAAAATAGCTTTCAACAGTCATTATCAGCAGGGTGGCATAGCACCCATAGCACCCACCAACTATTATCACATTTCAACAAACAAATCAAAAGCTAAAAAATCATAAATGTGGAAAAAGTATTGTGTCCGAACTCTTGGAATGGAAGTCTTTAAAGGCATAACCTGTGGCAGTGCAAAATTTCCCCATACATCACTGCCAGCTGCCTGAGGTCCCTATAAAGCCTCTGAAGAGGGGGATATTCAAATCTTCTCTGCCAAGACTGAAAACAGAACAAATTGGGGGGAGATGCTGCCAAACAGATAAAAAAATTAAAAGATGAGGTGATAGACTGATGTGGAAATGGGGGTGAGGCATCTGTCTGACAAGAACCAAAGTATCATTCTCAGGATGGAGATGATAAACTGAGCAGTAAGTCAGAAGCATTCATCCTTGGAGAAAGAGGGAATGGCCATTCCCCATCAGGCTACTTCTCAAGTTAAGGCAGGTTTTGTTTCAGCTCACACCTGATTCTGTTACAGTAATTACCAAAGATACAAAGAGATATTTAAAAGCATTCAAAATTGTTTTGTAAGTGAACCATTTCTGGGGCAGGTCTGAAGAGAAGATCATGACATCTGGAGGTACAGTTTGCTCTGCTCTGTATTAACCCCTAATGAAGGGATTTCCCAGCTCCCAGCACAGGTGGCAGCAGCTCTGAACACTGTGCAGTGCAACTTCCTGTTGCAAGGCATGGATCATTGATAGAATTATGGGATCAATAAAAGAACTGTACAAGCAAGAGCCTGCAAGCCAAAGGCCTGTGTGAGAAAAACTCTCCATGAGAAAATCCCTGTGTGAAAAAACAGGCCTGGGAACAAGAAGGGAGTTTGAGAAGGTACAGCTGTACAGATAAGACCCGGAGAAGGGGAGGTGAACTCTGAATTCTTTTAATCATAACATAGCTGTAGAAGCTTGCCAATGTAAGTCCAATTATGTAGAAGTAGAAATGCGCTTTGGTAAGTTTTAAGCCACTTAAGAGTTAACAAGCTGGTATACTATATAAGTGCCTCTGGATTCCTAATAAATGGAGTTTGCTTTTATCAACCATATTGGTTTGGACTGCAATTTCTCCCCCCGCCGGAGTCCACAGACCCCTCAATTCTAACAACTTCCAATACACAGGAGGTCCTGTTTGTTTAGGCAACACTGCCATACAACTCTGTAGGCTGCAGAGATACAGCCTATTCAATTTTAGGAACCCCTGTCTTAACACATCTGAAAGTTCCCATCTTCCCATCATGAAGAGCACTGCAGCATATCACCATCTTCATTTGATTACTTTCATGTAAGGACCAGCCCTTTTATATCAGTACCTATGTTGACACTCACACAACAGCCACATCACAAATCCTGACCTTGCATGCCCTCCTAGAATAGAAATGTATGCATATTATTCTAAATAATGACTGCAGTTCCTAATTTGTGAGTTGCTGGTCAAGATTTAGAGGACTTACGTGAAGAAACATCTTCTGCAAGTCACCTCAAGCTTTCTAAGTATGTGGGTCAGATGGGCTTCTGTCCCCAAATACTTCATTTCACTGAGATCTGTTTTAGACCCAGTGAGCATTCCATCCTTAAAATTCAGCAGCCATTAATAAGCTGATGAAGAGAGTTACTGGACCATTCAAAATCATGACATTAAGAAAAAATAATTTACTTTGCTTATAAAATAATCACGTACCTTTACAAAACTCATCCGGAGAGTGCACATCTTCGTAAGCTCATACACTGTCTCAAAGCCATGGTTCACGGACTGAGCCAGAAGCTGAGCAAACTCTTGATTATTGAAAATCTTCAGACTGCAGCCACTGGGGATTTTGCAGACTGTGGTGGGATGGAAGCCGTGGTGGTAGTTGCAGTTCCGACTTTGCACAAAGATGCTGCTGTCGCTCAGACATTCAGCGTACACCTCCCCACCAACGTAGTAGAGATGGACCCCTGCGAGGAGAAGGTTGGCATAAGGAGGGTTGACAAATTCACATCTGTGTCTGTTTTCATGCTCTTTCTCCACAGAGATAGGCTTCTGCTTAAAGAGATAAACCTTAACTGCATATCAGAACATCATCTGTCTTCAGCCTTCATTTTTACTTTTCTCTTTCATCAGCAGGCGATCTGAAAGAAGGCTATGCATGTATGTACGTATGTATGTAAGGGGAATCAACATGTTACATATTCAGCAACACTAAACCCGCAAGCACAGTAGTTTTGATGCCTTCCCATTGGACAACCTGACCACTTGAACTTTTTCTTGTTATATTTAAGTGAAGCAGTTATTGGGAATCCAAGCAGAGAGAGCAGAAACCTGCTGCATCATTTGTAGATACTAAACCAGCCCCAAGCTTTGATGCTCTGGAGAAGTCTTGAATTCTAGTTTGGGTAGCATGAGTTTTGTCAGCTAGCTTTGATTTCAGAAAGCTAGGTGGGGAAAAAAAAAGGCCTTCAAATTCTTCAGCCATATCTGCCAAATGAGAGTACACACAAATTTTACAGTGCTTTCCCCTTCTAGTGCCTGCTCCCTCACCTGTCTTCCACAGCAGCAAAGCCCCAGAAGAGTAGCATATAGAGAACCTTTGTATCAGTAGGAGTCAATTCCAAAGGTTTTGAGAAAGCCCGAAAATTTACGTTCTGTGTTTAAAAATGGTTTATTTGCTACTTAAACCTTTCACCTCCCACAATGTCACAAATCCCAGAGGTGAACACACAGAATTAAAAAACTCGACTGCAGTCCAGTAAGAAAGCCTTGACTGTGCTCTGTCATGTAAGATTTTGCCACTGACTGTGTGGGTACATACATACTCCCACCTGATCTGCAAAAACATTTATGGCTATGTCTTCAGGTTTGGGATTTACTCCTCCTTTCTCAAAGACTAACAGTTCTACATCACCATTACTTGTACGCATTTACTATTCAACTGCATCCTTGTCTCTCCCATGCTCTGCTTTGGTACACACACAGTTAAGTGCTTCAGCAGAATTCTGCCTGCAGCTGGGTTACTCTTAACAGGAAAAATGAATGAGGTGTTAAATAAATATCCTGATACTTGGGAAGATGGATGGGGAGGAAAAGAAGGAAGAAGTATTAGCACTTGAGTGGCACAACACAGGTGTGGTGCACTGCTGAGAGCTGCACAAGTTCTTATGAAGAGAAGAGCTCTCCAGACTGGGGACTCAAACTCAAGGACCTGACAGTTCTCTTCAGCTTCAATTCTTTCCTCCTCTCATGAACTGGCACGTAAAACATCCACCCCACTGCTTGGGCATGCTGAACCCTCAACTGTCTCAGAAAATTTATAGTTTACAAATAATGTAAATACCTAAAATATTTGCCTTGCAGGAATGGCCCCATAGCAGGGGGCAATGTCAGTTTTGCCTGCCATTTGCATTACAGGTGAGTTCAGAAAAGAGGACTGTATTAGTCAGGCATAAAGATGAAGATTTTCTCTTTTGCAAGACTGTCACAGACATGGAAGGGAAGCAAAAAATTCCCACGGAAAGAATCACCAGCCTGTGAAACATGCATTTGGAATAAACTGATTTAGCAGGTTATCTCCCAAAATACATCTTAGAATAGCTAATTTATGTTAGAACTAAGGCTACCTAAAAAATTTGGTGCCAAGAACCACAGTGAGGATTTCCATATACAGCAATAATCAAGATAAATCAAAACCATTTCATTACACAAACTGCCTTAACCTCTCATTCTAGTTTACATTTCGATAGCCTTCAGGCAATTAAAAATTGATTAAGGGTAAAAGCTTCCTGTAATTACACACCAGGTAGGAACAATACTTTGTTTATAAGACTAGGCCAGAAAATTATATGTTTACCAACACAGGCACTTCTCCCACATCCTAGGGAAGAGCAGCTTACTCTTGAGGGAAGTGGCCCAGGTTGTATGTCTCAGGAAATGCCACCCACCTCCAAAATGGATGGCCAGATCCCAAACCCACCTTTGCCGATGTGCCGCCTCGTGTTCTCAATGGTGGAGTTGCGGTTGACGTTGGAAAGCAGCCCCAGGCAGAACCTGTTCTTGTTGTTTGAGGGGTCAGTGAAGCCATCCACCAGAATGCTGGTGGAGGACGCGTGGAACGCCTCCCCAACACGGTTGTTCAGCTCATAGTAGACGATGGAGCACCAGTGCTTTGGCTCTTCGTAAGCAACTGCCTGGACATCTGGAAAGTAACAACGGAAACCTTACAGCCTAACAGTGCTGGAACACAGGCTCGACGTGTAAAGAGTCATAACCCTGCAGATTTAGGCTACATGGAGTAGAATAATTTCTACCCAAGACTCAGAAGAGACAAAGGCTGGCACTAGGTTAGAGCAGAAAAGTGCAGGAAGCTCCTGGGCACATCCCAAGCAGTGCCCCAATATCCTTGCCCTGTTTTCTTGCATGCCACAGTGCAGGCCCAGACAGCAGAGAAATGGTGCAACTGCACAACTCAGCTTTCTTTCCTATTCAGTAGATGGGATTTCTACTTCATTTTACTAACAAACTACAAGTCACCTGTTTGCTTACTGCAAAGCTGTATAGCAACAGGAAGAAACAGCATCACACAACTGCATCAAAAACCATTCCTCACTTTACAAAGAAGTACAGCAAGGAAGCTTAAATATACAGTCAGCAGATCAATCTTTCAGCATCCAGAGCATGACCAAATCCTTCTCCTGGGTTTTTTGGGAGAATGGTAGGAGACTTCAAAAAACCTAAGAGAGACTGATATTTGTCTGCAGAACATGCATGAAGCACATCCACAATATGAAGAGATACTGCTTGGGATTGGAGGATGAATAGGGCATTCACACACAGGATCCCAACAGTTACACTGGGCTGGAGAGCAGAGGAACTGGAGGAAGAGAGTATTTAATGAGGACCTTTTATTCATCAACTGCTACCAAATGCAAGATCTCCAACTCTTCACCACCAAAAGAACAACTTGCTCAGCAATAGCAAGGTGTACTAGTTTGAAAACAAACCAGTGGGAGGCACTAAGTCAGAATAA
>NW_024582059.1:17212233-17310265 GCF_017639235.1 Corvus kubaryi | reverse complement strand
TCAACGGCTCCTGAGGATGGTAATAGAATACACTGCAACCCAGGACACAAGGATTTCTCAGAATGTAGTTATCCGGATGCTCATAACAAGAAGTTCCTCCTTGGCAGCTCCTAACTGAAGCTGGGAATTGTACAGAAAGCTGACAGGCAATTCCTGGTTCACTTCTAATCATTCAAGCACTAGAAACACGTGGAAGTCTTGAAGTCACACTTGTGACTGTGCATGGGAAACAATTTCTCCAGATGATACCAAAGGCCTTAGCCAAGAAGTTTCCCAGTGGGTATCCAACAACTCCAGGCTTCTTCGTATACCTATCTCCACCCAGAGCACATTCTTTAAGGTGCCAAATACAGCTAAAAATTGCTAAACTGCCTCCAAATAAAAGGAGGCTACCAGGGGTTGTGGTTCCTTTATGTGGTTTCTTTCAAATGAAGGACACTATTTCACTACTAAGACTAGGAAAGTGGGACTTGCTGCTAAAACACCAAATTCACAGATACCAAAGCCAAGTGCTACAATGAAAATCAGACTGGTATTATGGGAAAACTTGTTTTTCTGGCCATAAGTTTCCTTCTCCCAGCTCCAAGTTTTTACTGGTATCAGCCAACTAAGATTTGTGCTCATATTCTCCTCTGTTCACAGATTACACTGCTATGAGTTTTTGTTACAAAAACCAAAAATCCCCCTCGAGCCAGCAGTACACAGTAGATACAAAAGGTGGCAAATAATCAAGAGCAGGATAACACATCCTACATCACTATGCAAAACTTCTGAGCATAGTGCTTATTGCTAATTACTTGCTTAAAAACACTGGTAAAAAGCTCATCTTTCCTGATACTCTGGCAATTTCTATCCCTTCACATCACTGTTAAAAAAAAAAAAAAAAGAAAAAGACGAAGACGAAGAAAAACCAGTCTTTAATTATTAGTAAGAGGTTACTACATTTTTAATTCCCATAAAGATGCCAGCAATTATCAAAGCTGCAGCTTTGCCCCAGTTCTCAAAGTCAGGAAGAAATCTTGCCAGCTGGCCATTCTTACAGAATTAATCATATCTCTCTCACACAGATTTCATACTAACTTCCTTGCATTTGCTTTAAGTCATGCAGAGCAGGTGCGTTTAGTCTCTCTATTCCCAGCATGGGCCAACAATGGAAATTACCCAACTTCATTGACAGGATGCAGCTTGTTAAATCAAATCTCTTAAGGCTAACAAATCACCATGAAGAACACGCTTCTAAAAAGTTTGCAACAAAAATGGTGCAGTAAGTTCACAGTAAAAACTCTTCTTCTACAACCTGTGGCAGATTTTTTTTTAAAGTACTGCAATCACAGCATACATATGTGAATAATAAACATGTGAAGGCACCCAAAAGTCTTTCTTTTTAATGAAGGGACAGAGATGAAAATCCATTGTACTAAACTACTAGAATGGAAAAATATCAATAGACACAATTTTTATTTTGAAATGGCTGAATGATAAAGACAGCAAGAAGAAAAATGTAAAGCCTTTTCTCTTTATCAACTCTCATGTGTTAGAGGAATTCTACAGTACTCACGTGTTTTGGGAGAGGGACACACATGCAGAGGTCTGCAGTTAGGCATAAAGTTTGATAAATGTATTTTGGGGCAGTAAATTTCTGGCCCAAAATTCCTGCAAACTATTCACACACGCAAAGTGTAGTCTGCGTGATTAGCAAAAAATGGGGAGTGCTACAGATGGGGTTTATCACATTCAGAACTCATTCCAAGCAGAGTAAAACAGGCTAACACAAAAGCCATCCAAATTGTTCTAAAAGGGCAGATATACTTCCTGAAACCAGACATTGAGCTTAGCAGCAAAGCAAGTACCAAAAAAACCCCCAAAAACCCAAAAAAACCCACCAACACCAAAAAATCCAAAACACAACAGTTAAACTGTTCATGTGCTTGTGATCTTGATAATTGTTCTGGCACAGCATCCAGCTTGCTGCTCTTTCTTGGCATGGGCCACAACTGTGTAAGCTGAAGTGTTCTCTGAAGGGGCCATTTCTCACAATGTGATGATGAATGCACCGAATCCTTTGCTCAGCAGTGGCGGCTGCTGCTGTGGCTTTAGCAAGCAATGTGTAAAAACATGTCTGTGTCACAGTACATAAAGCAACAGGTCTTTATTTAAATACAGATTTTTAAAGTCTGCAGCAATGCCACGCCTCAGGAAGGTAACTCTGTATTCTGAACCAAGTGTTATCACTGCCTGATTCAAAGATGAAACAAAAATGGGACGAGAGGGTGGAACTACACAAAATACAAGAAACCATAAATACCCTTATAACCAGAAGGGGAACTTTATTAAAAGCAGAACATACTCTTTAAAGACTAAAGTTTAAAACTCAGGACAAAAACATAACAAAAAAGCACAATTTTATAAGATGTACTGTCTCAGAGGAAAAAAAGCAGATATTCCAGCTGCCCATATAAAACGTCTCTGGGCATTTACATAACTGACAGTTTAGCATCCCTCCTCTGGTCAAGTCTTTCCTTGGAAAGCTATATTCGACCACATCTACTGTAACCCACAATTCAGCAGGTATTCTATAGCATTAACTGCATTGCTCCAATAAATCAATGTAATCATAAGAGAGAAAGAGATTCCTTTGCTTGCACACATGTAATTTCAGTATCACATGCAGAAATGTGCAGCCTCATAGAAGTTCTTTCCGTTCAGAGATTAGTGGAAGTTCCCAATAGAAAACATAAAATTACTTTGGTCTTTGAGTTCGTTGGGAGTAAGAAAGTAATAAACCCCATATATTTTACATTTTTAAAGAGTCATGGGATAGATTCCTGTCTTAAATAAATATTTACATTTATAAATAATCTCCAGCTTTACTATTTCATCCCTCACAACAACAGAAGAAAAATTAAATGGCCGTTTTTTTCCCTTTTCTGCAGACAACAATTTTCATGAATAACATCCATCCAAAATTAAAACTCAGTTATTGCTAGTAATAGTAATAGAACTGGAGGTTCTTTACTCTTAAGAAGTGAAGCAGAAAACATGAAGGAAGTGTTCTTACCTCCCCTGTGTACGTCAGGGGGAATTGCAGGTGCCATCATGTTGGTATCCATGGGCTGGGAGGTATCGTGTGTCATCGGATCTTCCGGAGGCAGGTAAGCAGGCGGGGGAGTATCAGCTAAATATAGAAAAGGCAGAGATACACAACTCCTTTCCTCTCTTTAAAGCACATCTACATATCCACAAAAACAGTTTGAGCCTGGAAATGCTTCCAGCCTGACTCAGCTATAAACTTCCACCCACCAGAAATCTGAAAAAGCAATCATGGACCTCAAATAAGGAAAGCAAAGAATTACTGTGCATATTAAGCACAACTGCAATAAAAACAAGTCACTTCACCCCCACATAAAGCCACAAAAGAGAGCTCAGCTGTGTTTCCAGCCCACGGTTCTGCAGGCTGAAAGTGCCATACAAACATCAGGGCACAAAAGAGATCTCAGGGCCCAGCCAGGAGTAGATATTGAGTATGTTAAGAGTGAACAGAAATTGGAGCAGAAAACTTTCAGTTCGAGCTTTTCCATTTCCAACACAATTCTACCAGCAAAGTATTTAAACATCCCAGTTATATCCAGGGCCTTATCACTGTCAGTATGAAGTATTAGCTCTGTTTCTGTAGACTGGGAACAGTAGAGTATTCAGGAACCCTAATTCTACAGAAGTGGCCATCTGGGTTTGGAATTTCTCTGTCAGTGTCTCTGTCCTGTCCCATTCAGGGCTGCATCACCAGCACAGAACAAACCCGTGCACAGTGACCACACTCATTAACATACAGCTTTCAGCCCTGTTTGACGTGTCCCAGCCAGCACTGCCCTTCAGCTGCCTATTCCACTTCTGGGAAAGCTTCCCAGAAGATTTCTTAGAAGCTGCTGGAAGTTGCCAATGTCACCATTTCCCAATACACCAGAGGACACTCTCCTCCAGATCAATTGCACAGAGGTACATCCAAGAGCGAGAGAAACCCTTGCCTGATCCCTGCAAGCTTTCGCTGCAAAAACTGGGATTAGATTACCACTGTGCTGTCTCTGCTGCTGCTCATCCCACATTTATTTCCATTACTGAGAGTATGGATTGCAAACTGCCACAGCAAATAATCACAGGGGATTCCAAAACTCTGAAAACCAAATTAGCATCAACAAAAGGCAGGAGAATGCTTTGTAAGTTTTGGGGGTTTTTGTGGAGTGGTGGTTTTGTTTAGATTTTAATGTATTTTTAAAGAAAATGTGTTCATGACATTTATTAACTACTGATTGTTTAGCTGGTATTTTGTTGAGAGCTTTACATCTAATGCTGGCACGTGCCTGTCTAATTCCCTTACTTGAACACCCTCAGTTGGATGAGAAAGCAGCAGAGAAAGACAGAGATGGCAACAGGGTTGCATTAAAAGCTTAACAAACTGCACTGGATTTTGAGTCTCCTGTTTTACTATGCCTTAAGTGTTTGTGCAAACACGATGTTGGTCATGCACAAGATTCCAAGGCCACAGGCAACAAATTAACCAGTATCCAGAAAGTTTTCAAGGATAACTGCTTTGCCCCTTTATTTTTGTATTTTTCAAAAGTCAGCCTTTCCCCATTAGTGCAAGATGGACAACAGTCCAGGGCTAAGCATCAAGGACATCAGTATCCTGACCTGCCCTCTAATTCAATTTCTTCACTGCAGCTGCTGACATTAAGGGCGTGTGGACAGAACAGACCTTCAAAGATCAAGTGAACTTCCGCAAGCCAGCATTCAGGAAGACCTTCTTGGGTCTTTATCTCTGTTGGAAGAGCCCCCAACCACAGCAATCACGTTAAAAAAAAGGAAAAAAAAAACCCAGCTGGTTTCACAGGAACTCCTCACATTTTTTAGAAAAGCCAATACAAACTCTCCTTCCTTCCAGCAAATTCAGTAGTCTTCACTCACAAGAGAAAAATTTGAAACAATTATCAAGAGCAAAAATCTATGGATATTAATTTCATGTAATAGGAAACAGATTTTCACAAATCTGCTGCTTTGTTTACACACACTCTCCCTCAGCCCCTGAAGAAAACAGGCAAAAAACATCAGTAAGCATTTGTACTGCATCCTTCTCCCAGCATATAGATCAAGAAATCCACTACAGACTGCTTCTGCAGTATTTTTTATCCAGCCACATGTAAATAAGGCAGCTTCACAGAATTTTCTACAGACACCAGTCAACAAAGGAAGGCTCTTACTTCTCTGACTTTAGGTAGTAAAACTGCCTGAAGAGTTCTTTTTAGGACCTGTGTTTCAGTTGAAGTATATTTGCTGCTTGAAATTACACCACTATGCGAAGAAATTGTTTATCAAGTAGCAGTACCATGGTCACCTTGAGAAATATCCTTTTTCTGCAGAGCTAAAGCCTTGTGATGAACTTATGATGATCTCTTTCTTAAGCAAGGATGATCTCTAGCACCACACTTCTACTGCATTGAACACTATGCTTTGTGGGCTAAACTGCTGAACTGGTCCCCAGAGTATTTTGGATCCCTCCCCACACCCCACAAGAGTTCTACTGTAATGTTTTAACTGTGTTTGAAACAGGCACAATATTAAAGCCTTCAATATTACCAGACAAAGAGATTCTATACTCTGTATTACCTTACATCTCTCAACTTGCTATTGAACACAAGTGTTGGCCGATCATTTGGTGTTAATAAGCAAAAAACCCATGACAGCAGTGATGTCCAACCACCTTCTCCCTTCTGAAGGGAAGCTGACTGTACCTGGCATCTGGAAAGGACTTCCCGGGTCCGAGCTGGCTGGAGAATGCGGATAGGTGCTACTGCTGCTTCCAGGTGAGTTTGGATAGCTGCTGCTGGGCGAGTGGGGGAACGGGTGACTGTTGGGCTGCTGGAAAGAGTCTGGGAAAGTCGCGTTGTGCGGCATGTGGGGCTCGTTTTGTCCCAGGTTGCGGAACTGCGCCAAAAGGCTGTGCTGGGGGTTGTACTCGCTGTGCCTTGGAACCAGCACTGGAGGAAGGACTGGAAAGGGAGAAAGAGAGAAAAGCCACAGCGTTAGAGACTCAGTTCTGAAGGTATACAGGGGAAAAAACCCCACATTCTTCCTCCCCCCTGGCATATCCGCATCTGCCTCAAAAACAAGGTAGTCAAGCCTAGGAGCACATGTCCAAGCAAGAACTCTTTCCCTTACATCCGGTTACTGCACAGCTTGAATCCGCAGCTCCCTGGTTTGCCAGATGGGAGCTTGTTTCCACAGAGGGCCAGTGAAGAAGAGCCAAGAACAAACCACAGTTCTGCTTTTCAGTCTTACTCGCACAAAGAGATGCTGGGAAGAGCTTGACAATGCTGACATGCAGTTCCTCCTGCTGCACTTGTCATCCTACTAATCACCTAATGGCCTGTAACCCAAACCCTTGTTAGTAAGAACAGATTTTTTTTTTTCCTGAAGACAATACTAATAAGCCTTGAACTCAGTCTGGCCCCAACAGCTGTAATTTTATTTTTAACCTGGACTATGTTCTTACAAGTTACTATTAAAACACTTATTAACTCTTCAAGTCAGTTTACAAAATGTGCAATTTAAACAAAATTATGTAGTTCAAAAAAACCAACTGAGCAGCAATTGAGCTGCAACTATGTGCTACTGTGGGATCAGAGAAACATCAGAAACTATGAGTCTCACCACACTTCTGAAGCCTTCTCAGCAGAGAAACAAAGGTCTCTTTCAAACTGGGAATATGAACATGATACCAGATACACTAAGATAAAAGAATCAAGTCTTTTTCCAGTTCCTCAGCTTCTATCTTTGCCTCACAGCAAAGTCCAAGCTCACTGAAGGATTAAAAGCTCTTCTATTCACAGAAATTTTTGGGTGATGGATAGAGGAGGAGAGGCAAGGTCTGGGAGAGGAAGGTCCATGCACAAAGTAGTGGAAGAGAAATAAAAAGGCTAGTCCTCTTCACGTCTTCCCCCTTTGGAACCTCCATTTCTCAACTCCATGGCTGAGCAGGACTGGAAGAAACCCCCCCACACAGTCTGCCTTCAAGATAGGATGCCAAAAACCCAGCAAAAACCAGGAAAAACAAGCCAAGGCTACCACCCCCTCCCCTTGAGACTCCTGCTCTGGCCTTAACACCTGGGCACACAAAAGAGGAACAGGAGCATGTGTGCACAACAAGCCTATACAGACGTAACTATCATTCAGATTAAGAAAGGTGTTTTGGAGACAGCTGCTTTATTAAAAGGCTGAATTACAAACTAATTGCAAAAAAAAAAAAGAACAACAAAACAAAAGAAAATAAAACCCAGCATTTTCTTGACATGACAAACAGGTTCTTCCAGGACACTGGGGCATCTTTACTCTTTCAGCACTTTGCTATTACAGAAGCAGCACTCAGGTACTTACTCTGGTGCCCTGAAGTCCAAGAGTACCAGGATACCACTCAACACATAGACCAGGTCTGAGGTCTAGGTTCATGTTTAAAGGGGATATAAATGAATGCCACACTAAAAACTCACTCTCTATTCCTAAAGTCACAGATTAACTAAAAAGAAGTAGGTTTCCCTTGCTCTTTTTTTTTTTTTTTTGCATATGCCTAAAAGAGAAATTAAGCCCCCATTTTTGCCTGCTAGTGGCATTAATGCATGAGCAGTCTGATCCCAGAAATCTTCATTGAACATACACTGAAAAAACCCTAAACCCTCACTCCTGAAACTAAGGCTGCCCAGGTCAGAAGCAGGTTTTAAGGATTTAATCTGATCTCTCAATTTCTTAGAGCAACTTCACTGAGATTCCAACAGATCTCAAATATTTGAGGCAGATGTCACCCCTGAGTAAATTTGTTTAGATGACAAAAACAAACTCCACTTTACAAGGCAAAGTTCCTAATTATGGTGTTTTCTGAAACAAAACACAACCGTCATTCTACGGAAGTTCTCAGTTGCAAAACACCCCAGGAGAAGCTGCTTCTCCCCCAGCTGTGCAGACTGTTTCTTGCTCCAACACAACCATTCTCACATGCCACTGGAAAAGGCTGTTAAAAAAAAAGTTGCTCAGCATTCAGGTGGACATCACAAATCCCCTCATCCTCAACATGTCAGAGCCAAGTTCTCTGAATATCAGGGTCTCTCAGAATTAAGCTTGTTCTGTTAAACCAAGAAGTCCTTTTGCAGCTAGGTCAAGTACTATTTAATTGTCATAGTCAACATTTGCTGGGCTAATAAATTAGCAGTGAAAAAATTAACAATGAGATCATGTGTGAAAATGTATTTTCCCCTTCCTGTCTTTATGATTCTTTCTTACTTTTCCAAGCGTTAAAAACACAGCTCTCGTATCTCTTCCTTTCCTACGGATGAAGGTCAAACCATTAACTTTCCTGGAGTTAATTTGTGCAAAAAGTACATCACCTACCTTTCCCATCCCCTACCTCACATTAAACAATGACACACATGACATCAGAGGAAGCCACATGATTTACAGCATTTTAAAATAGCAGGAGAACAGGATATTTTCTGTATGTTTTCTGTAATTAAATTAATGCAGTGCCAGATTTTCCCAAGGTATATATACATGTTTTCTCCTGTTGGGCACAACCACTGGCAAAGTTTAGAAGCACTTGAGATAAAAACAAGTCTCCTTTTCCCATGTGTCCTTCATGCAAACCCACGCTTTTTGTCCAACTCCATCAACCTCAAGTGATTAAATGCCAACTTCTTTTCAAAATATACACGGAAAAGGGGGAAAAACAATACAGCTGGTATTGATACAACACAAATAGTCTCAAAAATATCATTGCAGAATTTACTTTGAGGGCTGCCCCTAATTCACATCCTCTCTGCACACACACAACCTTCAATGAGGAGGAAAAGCCCTGAAAGGCCACATCAGGTGGGACAGAGGCTGCAGTGCTCCAGTTAGTCTAACTCCAAGTCACTCACTACCATAACCTGATCTCTCTGCAGCTCCCAGCTTTTTTGCAGGGAAGCTGCTCCTAGTGGAGCCACAGAGGAGTTCATTTGAGTGCTGTTCACTCAGGAATAAAGACATGAGCAGGGACTGGGCCCTTCGGAGCATGGAAGGCTGCCAGGAGTTCAAACCATAAAGGGGGATGCACACCCTCCTTGCTCCCCTCACCCCTGCGTAAGGCGCTGAGCTTCTGGTCAGGTTGCAGACCTCAGCCACATGGAATAACAAATTACTGAGGCTCAGTCCAGCAGGGGAGGAGGCTGATCTCTGCTGCAGCTGCCAGCTCCAGGAAGAGGTATAATTGAAGGGGAGAGCATGAGAGAGTTATTCGGTGCAAAGCCAGCACACCTGTTGCTATGAAATAATGAAGCAGTGCACATCTTTGCTGGGCAGATCTCTGCAGGATGTGGCTCTAACCATTTGCAAACACAATTCCTCCCTTCCTCTTCAGCGGAAGGGAACACAGATACAATAAAAAATCATTTTTAAAAAAAAAATTATCATCAGTATCATCAGCATATATTTAAAGGAAACATACTATTGAATACACTGTCATCTTAAAAAGCTACTGCAACAGATTTGCAAACTCAGCCTCATTAAAGTTAATGGAGTAGAACCACAAGTCATCCAACAGCTTGATTTCTGTAATTCTTCAAACACCGGATTAAAAGGTTTTTATGTGCTATACTTGTGGCTAAGTTTTACTCCCAAGTTTTTCTGTCAATGTGAACCTGGAGTTGAGAGTTAATACCTGACTACTACCAGTAAGGTTACTAGTAAGAAAGAGGGAGATAAACCCCCAGGAAGCAGGCTGGGTATGTTTGTGGAACTGTAGCTGAGGCCCCGTGTCTGTCAAGACAGCCTGGGAATTGGGGAGCTTGTTTTTACAATGCAAATAAGACCAAGTATGCCTGCACCAAACAAGAGGAGCTGTATTAAAGAAATTAGAGCTACAGGGCAATTTCACCCACAGGGCTATTTCATCTAGGAGCCAAGAATGCCAAAAATACAGAAGATAGACCAAAGGCAACCTGGCTGTTCAGATAAATGTTCTGACTAACCACACCAAGGAAGAAATGCTTTTATGAAAATGTAATAGTGGCCTTTGAAGAAACTTACTGATCTCTACTCTTTTTATCTCCAGCATGTCACCCTGTTCTTCAGAAAACTAACAGCTGTGCTATCCTAAATAAAGATCTTCTTGCATTTCTTTTTTGTTCTATTTTCACATTCCAGAGATAATGATTTCAGCAAACACAGAAAGTCTCCAATTTATGAACATAACTACGTTTTTTTTAAGTTTCTCCATGAAAAACCCCAAACTAATCCAATCCAAAGGACCTGCTGTACTTTCAAAGAAGCATATTTTCTATCCAGATGGGTTTTGATTATCTTACACAAGCCCAGATGACAGCTAGCTTCCCTCAAGGGCTCATTTTTTCCACACTCTTTGCATGTTATGTCAAAATTTGGGTAGGTATCTCTCTTTCCATGTATGGAAATTGAAAGACCATGTAATGAAATACAAGGGGCCACATATAAAAAGACAGACTTTGATCCACTTTCCTTGCCAAAGTAGATTCTACTTCTTCTGTAAAAAATTTATTTATAGAATAAATGGAAAAAGAAAAATATAAGCAATTGGTGCTGCACTTTTTGCTCTTCAAAACCATGACTTGGCTAACATATGTATTGTAAAAGGGTTTGTACCACAACAGGGCCCTCAGTGCTAATGAAGATCTGACAACACTACCATCAGACAAAGCACTTTCATTTCCAAGCATTATATAGCTGCATTTTCATATGAATTGATGCAAAGCCATGTATGTTTTGCCAGAAAAACAGAACTGCAGGTTGGGAAGAAGGGAAATCCTAAAACAAAAGTTCACGCTATCTGGAAATAGGAAAATCCTGCAAAGACTAAGCTATAACAAAAAGGAAGAGTTAGGAGAAGGGGGGAAAAAAACTCCAAAACCAACAAAAGACAGCAGCTGTGTTAAACTAACAAATTTGAACCCTTCTGAAGACTCCCAGCTTCATTTCCTGCCTTTGAGGTCACAGCAGCTGAAGCTGGCTGTGGCATCCTGATGAGCACTCCAGTCCCACGGTGGGAACAGAGCAGGTACCAACACATGCTCAGCTGAATGTGCTGTTTGGTCTGCTCTCTGCAGCACTAGAGTCACTGAAGCATTCAGACTGCAAGGCCTTGCCAAGATCTTGCTTGTAAACACTAAAACACTGTGTAGAGAGAAAACTGTTTATGTCATTAGGTTTTCTCATGTTGCCTGAGATATTCTTGGTTAAAAATATAAAATTAATAAGCATTGTGTCAAAAGCAATCTCTGAGGATTGAACTACTTAAAGCTCTTCCAGTAACCCTTGGCTGTGGTATCACAGCTTTGCTTTGCTGGTTTCTCAAAAGGAGAAATTCCAGTCTTTGAGACTTTCACTCCAAACCTCTGTTCTAGTAATTGTAGCTATTCAGCAACCTGTTTTGGGTGACAGAAAGACAAGCTTTCTATTCCAGGAGAAAGCTGAGAGCTGTCTTGTTTTCTCAACTCTTAATTTTATTTGCAGTTTTGGGAGACCCCACAGCTTGGCTTGTCATTTTGCATAGTCACAAATGAAGATGTATTAAGAAAACCCAAAACAAACGGCAGAACAGTTGTTACTTTACTGACTTTGCTTTTACATCAGACATCTGGTCTAAATGCATTTGACAAGTAATATTAGGACATTTCCTGCATTACAATATTCAGCCATCATTAGATTTTATTTGTGGATGCTCTGATAAGCTGACATTCTGATTAAACTGACATTTGTCAAGGTCAATTTCAGAATTTAGTACTAATTGTATGCACATTAGTGAGGGAGTCCTTGTAAGCAGATTTGGTGGAGGAGCAGTCCTGATGCAGGAGGAAGTCACAGTGATAGTGTGTATTAACTCAGACATTTACACAGACCAGAGTTCAAATTAACTGTACAAAAGCCACAGTCACCATCCTACTGAGTAGGCTAAAACTTGGAAGACTGGTCTTTCAAATCAGAAGAAACATCTGTATCTGGTTAATTTTAAAGAAAGTAAACACACACCAAATAGGACAGAAACATATCTTTCTTAGCAACTTTTATCCCTTTATTGCACTTTCTTTTTCTGACATGTAGTAAGGCTAGAAAAGGAAAGCCCTGCTATAAGACCATTCCCTCTTTCCACCTCCGTGTTTCAATTCCTCTCACCCAGGTCAGCTCTGCTGGGGAATTTCAGAACTGAATTCTGCAAAGCCAAAATGAGGGAAGTTTTATTCTGCTTGCCAAGCAAACTGATGGTTGCTTTTGCTATTTTGGGGAACTATCCTATAGTTGTGCCCACCTGTTGTAGCAATGCTATTTTTAAAGTCACACCCAAGCGCACACATGGCTATACAGCAAAACCTTTCAGGGACGACACTCTGCTCCCTCACCCCCAGCCTGCAGAGGTGAAGAAATCCTGCAATGGAAATCATGCAGGAACAAGGATTTTTCTAACTTGGTTCTACATATTAACTCTGAAGGGATGCAGCAATTTTGCCCTCCCTTACACCCCAGGAGCAGCTTCCCTTTTGCCTTTTCCTCTCTCCCTCTTCTCCTCTCCCCTTCCTCCAGATGCCTAGCACTGCTGGCATTATCCTCCACCAGGCCTGGTTCTGTGGGAGCCTGCAGTAGGTGTGTTGCCTTACAGAGCCTCACTGAGAGCAAAAAGCAGAGGAGATCAAAGACAAATACGAAAATAATCAGGTTAAAGTCATAGGCAGAGAGTCCACACCAAGAGCAAAACCAGCATGACACACCTACTGCTCTCCTCAGAGCCTGGGGACCTGGCCTGCTCTTGTGGCAAAAAGCAGCTGTAAAGCAGGTAAAATGTTTCTGGCCAGCAACAAGCTTGCTGAAGCAGACACACACTTTGAATTCATGGTTATAATTGAAAGGAACATCACCATTTTTAGGCAGAATTGAAAATTCAACTGTTAGGACAGGATACTTGTCTGCATCACCAAAAAGCGACCACTGCTTGCCCCCAGTTTGGCTGGAACATTGGCACCATCAGCTTCATAAAGCCCCTCGATGTAGAGCAGCCAGCTCCCTGAAGAAGAGAACCTTAACAGAAGACAACCATTCAGCCTTTTTTATCTACTCTTTATTGCTACTTGCAAAAAAACGAGGGATAGCCATTTACAGAAACACTGTACCTTCAACCACCTCCACAAGTTAAACATGAAAAAGAAGGTTAATTTCTCTTTTGCCTCCTTTGTAACATAGTATAAAGTCAGAACCTAGCAGGATGATGGGCAAAGACACTTAGTAGAGGCAAACACAATTCTGCATCAGAATGGAGGAGAGCTAGTGTTCACCAGCACTTTAAGAAAATTAAATATTCAGTTTCTTCATCTTCCTTCCTTCCCCTTTAGCTAAGGCGAAAGAACTGAACCTCCTCCCCTAAAGCCACATTAGAGGTGTGACTTATTATTATTATTTTTAATAGCTGTGTCAATTTAAGCACCTCTTCATCCTCCCTGTTCCGTACTCCATTTCTTTTGTTTTGTTGTTAGAGCAAACAGGATACAGGCCTTTTTTTCCCCCTAAATTCTGGATGATATCTTTCATCTGGTCTCATTGACATAACTGAGGACAAGCAAGCAGCAGAGGCTGTATCTCCACAGAAACCTAAGGAATAAAAGATGGGAAGGAAGTGTCTCAGGAGGGACTTTACATATTCTCCAGCAAAACTTGAGAGGTCATTTGTGGCATTTTTAGAGGGCTGAGAATCATTGTGTTGGGTTTTTCCTCATAGCCTCTGTGTATGCTGTACAACTAATTATTTCTCAAGTCTTGATCATACTTAAGGATAATCTCGACAGATATCTCTAAACCAAAAAATAAAACTGAGGAGAAAAAGCAGATTCAGCCAAGCAAGCACACCAGTTCAGCTAAGCATGCCAATTTTTAAGAGCCATCAAATTCAGACCTTGCCCTCCTTAATTAAAAGCTTTGCTTTGCCTTGCCAAGGGAGAAATCCGACAGCCATTAACTGCCCTGCTCCAGAAATAATTCTGCACACAACAGACGTAGGGAACAGCAGCAGTGAGCTACTGTAACCCATCTCGAGGAGATAGTTCCTCCTGGCACTCAAGTGCAAGGTTGCATTCCGACTCCCAGCAACAAGTCTCTACTTTCTCCTCTCACGTCCCTCCACCTCCACACTCCTTCCCAGACGTCCTCCGCAGGGCTGTGTTGGTACAGATGTTCCCGCAGCCAGGATGAAAGCCCCTGTGCTGCCCTGATCAGCCTGAAAGATAACACAGCAGAGGAGAGGAAAAGTAACCGGTTCAGCACAAGGCCATGGGAACAGCTGTGCTGGCACAACACAGCGAGCAGGAGCAGCCCATGCACCCCACCACGGAGCGGGGCTCCATCGCTCCATCAGCTCGCTGGTTCCAGGCTGGACAAGTGTCACTGTGACAGGAAGGCCACCCTTCCTCACCTCCACCCTGTGCCCCCACGCTGCTGTGCTTCCATCTGGTTCCACGTGAATGAGCTGAGGGCACTGAGCTTGCCAAGTTAACTGTGCCAAAAAGTAGTTTTCTGTGAGTTTAGTTTTCTTGATTGACATGCCACAGGATCAGACAGGCCCCCGTGCCTGTGCAGAGCCTCCCAGTCAGGTTAGGCACGAGCATGGTCCTATCATGTCACACCCGCGTGCCTGCCAGATGCCACATTCCCTTCCATGTGCAGGGACACTGGCAGATTCCCTGTTTGAGACTGCTGATAGTTTTCTGCCTCCTCTCACTGTTTACAACCCGCTCCTATCTAGCCTGACTAACACAAAAATCTTACTTGGATTCAGGTGTAGCTTTGTAGCTGGCAGACACACCACAGAGCGCCAGTTCTCATGCCTTCCAAGCTTATCTTCACAAGCTAAACAGTGAAGATGGACTAAGGTATCAAGGTAGAAAATCCATTCATGCCTCTGGCACTGTGGAAACTGAGATGCATCCACAGCATTGATTTCCCAACAAAGAGCATTACCTGACTTTACATATTTGAGGATTTACCACTAATCCGTTCCTCAAACCTTACACAACACTGAAACAAATCACACAACAATCAGCAGAAGAATGAAAGGACAGATGCCATCCCATGCACGGATCATACCCTTCAGCTCTCCAGTAACTGGTTCTGCACAAAACAGTTAAACAGAGACCACACTGTCAAGCAGAGCCAGAAATTCATGATGTACCTTGCATACAAAACACGTCTCATACACAATCTGAGTTTCCAATTTTGCTTTGTCAAGAGAAAGCACATTTCTAAGCCTTCTGGGAAGCACAAACCTTGATATCTGCTCGAGTCCATAGACTGCTGGAAATGGTGACTCATGCATGAATTCCCACTACCCATTAATCTCAAAGTGTAAGCACTTATGCAGCAATAATGGTGTTTTAATGTCCTGGCAAAAATGGGAAAAAATGGTTAGCAGAATTTGGGAGTGACTGTCAAGGAAATGAAGATAAAGGCCATGCTTGGAGGACAGCAAGAACAAGGAAGGGACAGGAAAAAAGAAGTCAGAAGTTACAGAGTACAGCTCTCCAAACCAAATGGGAGTTCAGCTACCACCTGTTTCCAAAAGCTGTTTTCCCACTCAGCTCTGTGCAATATCCCTCAAAACAATCTGTGGCTGACTAAACACAAACCCCTCCTACAATACAAACCCAGCCTAAAATGTACATTTTAGTTAGGCATCTTTTGAAATTTATTCTATCTTGCATAACTCACAGAAGTGAATACAGAATATGGACAGAGTCCCAAGCAGCGCCAGGGGAGGTTTAGGTTGGACATTAGGAAGAATTCCTTCACAGAAAGGGTGATTAGGCATTGGAATGGGCTGCTAAGGGATGTGGTGGAGTCACCATCCCTGAAGGTGTTTAAGGAAAGACTGGATGTGGCATTCAGTGCCACCGTCTGGTTGACATGGAAGTGTCTGGTCAAAGGTTGGACTCAACAATCTCAGAGGTCTTTTCCAACCTCAGTGATTCTGCGATTCTGTGAAGTGACAGGATATTTACAAATACCTGGCTTTATATATGGCATAAATGGTCCATATGAGAATGTTCTCAGACTCAGTAACTGTTTTCAATACTAAAGCAAAATTAGTTAGAATATGTAATCTGGCATTACAGTAAGAGCCCAACTGTTGCTCAGTCTGACAGAAATAGAGGTGTTTCAGGAATCTTAATTTTCAGAATTTTGGAATACTAAATGCAAGCAACCAACCCAGACATATGCAGACATCCAGCAGTACAAGTACATGACTATTTTATTATCCCTCTTGTACTTAACATGAAATTGTTGAGAATTTTTTTTTAATTTTTTTCAGAACTGTTTTTCAGTGCTGAGTTCCTTTGTTCAAGCTGCTGCTGCATAAATACATACATTATGGGAATTGCATCTGCCATTCACATGATTTCCAAGTTAATACTAACACAGCATATCTTTAACATCAAGATATGCACTGTGCATTGCAGATCCAAGACAAATGCAATTTCCATCCACTGTGAAACAATCCTGCAACCACCTCATTTCCATCATGGATCTGTGTATCCTTGCCACTCTACAGACAGCTGCCGTTTATGCAGTTTATGGCTAACACTGCTGGACTTCCCACACTGAAACCAGGGAAGTCCACCCATGCCTGCGATGCATTTCTGCAGCTGTCCCTGTACACCCTCACAAACAGCTGGAGACTGGGGATGACACATCCAAGCACAGTTCAATTTAGTCCCTGGAAGTATTCCCTGATAATAAACTTGCAGGAATGAAATTAAGCATGGAGTTATCAAAAAGAGGTTTGGCCTTTGAAAAGGAGGCTGAAGAGAGGATGGTTGGCACCTTAAAAAAAGAAGTGAGGCAGTGGGTAACAGGTAAGCAAACTGTGTTCGCAGAACAGCAGACAGTAAAATTTCATGTACAATCAAACAGTGCTATCAAAGTTCCAACTGAGGGGATTATAATCTGCTGTCTAAACTCAAAGTCTTTTTAAAAGGCAACAATTGTGAAACATCCTAAAAACAGTACTATTTTCTGTAGGATGAAGAAAATAAAGTGATAAAGTGAAATAATAATTTGGAAATACTACTACTAGTATTACTACTGCTGTGTGTCAGAATGGTTTTCACACACAGATAATGCACATAATCCTTTACGTTAGCCTGCAGTGTTTCGTACAAAATCACAGATCTGCACAGTTGAGTAAACAACAAATTAACTGAGGGATAGTGGGTACCAACATTCCCAGATGACACCAGGCCCAGCAGCCTGAGGCACATGCTAAGACTACCTCTGTGTAGTGACAAAACATTTACACATGTGAAGCATTCGCCACGTGAAAGGGAGAACTGCTAATCAATGCCTACATCCAGATAAACTGCACAGGAAGAATCTGACGTGTGCAAACAGCCACTTTTGCTTATTTAAGCCGATGAGTCACGTGATTAATTGCCACACTTTGCATTGTTCAGATAAGGTGTAAAGGTACAAACAAGAAAGAACCTACCAGGACTTTCCACCCGCTTGTAGTGGTAGGGATTGATGCAAACCTCCTTCTGTTTTGAACCAAAGGGGAACTCGCAGCATTCCAGAGGTTTCAGTTCGTGATGGCTCTGCAGGTCCGGCCAGCGCCACACTCTGCAGTAAATGACGTGTGGGAGCCCTTTCCGGTGAGACACCTGGAGCCGGCCGTCCAAAGAACGAGGAATTGTGACGCAGTTGCTGGGCTGACCAGGACAGCTTAGTGCTTTTTCCAGCTCCTCCATAGCACCCTTTTTCTTCTTCAGTTTTTTCACTAGTGCGTCAACAGCTTTCTCTGCCCATTTCTCTTCTTCATCCCCTTGCTTCCACCCCAACAGCCTCTTCACTGCTGGGCTGGTGAAGGAGAATAAACTTGTTACATTCATGGTGACCCCGCTGTTGTGATACCACAGAACCAAGCAGGAACGACTGCCCTGTTCTTCCACCACCACCAGGGTACAGCAGATTGTGTCAGCAGTCAAAAGCAGCCTGGATCAAACAGTTCTGGTCCCTTCTCCTTTTCAATCCTCCTGTCCCAGGAAGGCAGCGCTGACATTCCCCCTTGATGGTCACAACCTTTTCATTATTCTAAATCCTTCTGGTTGACAACCTAAAGCAGAGTATCAGAGAAAGAGAAACAGAAAGAGAAAGAGAGAAAAAAAAAAAGGATTTTACCTTTCAAGTTAACATACAGCAGTTAAAATATCCCCCACCTCAACCCAGAAGAGCGGTGCGATCAAAAAACAACCAACAACAAAACAAGAACAAAGTGCTGACAGAACTCAAGGCACATCTGATGAAAACTTTAGCAGAAGGACCTGCTACTGAACCCAGTATATCCCTATATTAGAAATGTTGTTCACATTAATCTAGCCTAAAACAGTCCCCCAATTTAAATTTTTCACTATTAAGTGTGAGGGGTGCTACACTCTGCCTGTCAGCTGTTGCAACCTTAACCAGCAAAACATCCCAAGGAAGCAGTGCAGGATCACTAATGCTTTTTTTTATTATTTAGTTTAGAGAGCAGCTAGAACCAATATTCCTCAACAGCAATGTGCTGCCCAACTCTCTCCAAATTGCCACGCATGAAGTTCAAAAATCACTGCACTAGACCTGAGTGTAACTCAAACTGAAAAAAAAAACCAGTTCAGTTTCACCTCTGACTTACTTTGAGGAACAAAGCAAAAAAAAAAAAAAAGAAGAAAGTGAAACTAGAAAGATCTTAGCTCTCACTCACTCACAAGAGAAAGAAAACCACGTGTGCCCACCCCACCCAAGAGCCCTCAGAGCTCCTAAGCAGACTGTGAGGGAAGACTATCATGAACTTCACCGATTACACACACTGACCCTTCCTGCTGCCATGTCTGCCTGATATACTCAAGGACACATGAAGGAGTGGGAAGGATGAGGAAGTCCAGATAAGAGGATTTTAAACAGCACAGTGGTCCCCAAGCTGGGAGACAAGGAATGGGACTGAAGCGATGGGTCAAGAGGGGAAGGAACACCACACTTGAAGGAGTCCCAGCTGTGAGTAGCAGGTTTTGTCCTTGTCCAGGCTGGAAGCAAGCAAAAGGCTCTGGCAAGGGAAACAGAAGAGACCCGGGACTGGCAGGGAGGGGAAAATGAGACAAAGAGTACCACACCACTGATTTTCAAATAGACAGACAAGACAGGAAACATATCCTGGACTGGATACCAACAGGTTGCAGAGGAAGGGGGAAGGGGAAAAGGATATTAATGTTTTTGTTGCCATCAGAACAACACAAAAAACACCCAACCAACCAGCAATCTATACACACAGAGAATAGAAGGTGTCAGCACATCCACATCAGACAGGATTTCACAGCTATACTGAGAGAGGATTGCAGACCTTAAAATTGCAAATGCTATGGCACACTTACCCTCTTGACTGTCATGCACTGCAATGGTTTTATAGTATACCATTATACTTGAAGAAATTTAAGCTGAAAACCATCCACTTTATTCAAATTAGCCTGTCATTAAAACAGTTATCTAATTGCAGAGGTTCAGTTTTATTAGGCTGAATGCATAAACTACATTTATGTGAACAATGGTTACGGACTAAGACACAGGCCATGTCTACCTACACTTCAAACTGGTACATCCCATTTCTTTTATGCTGTATTTGAAATAATAATGTTAATGCAAGGGAAGACTTGCATGAGCCTGCGGCAAATTTAAGAATCTGTTTTGTTACGTGGGCATGTGCTATACTGTTAAATGAACTGAAACTCCATTACTGTCACTGACTGTAGTCCAGGTATACTTTATCCTTACATGCACTATAAAGTGCTCTATTAAAATGCTGTGCTAATTTAATAACTGAATTACCAGAACCAGCACACAGGAATGTGCTTTAAATATGTTTGTAACTGAGTTATTCTCAATTCATATATAGTCTGTATCTTAATCAATATTCTAAATATCTTTTTTCTGCACTTTTCAAGCAAAAGATACAAGTTCCACATACAAAAGTTACAAGTTCCAGTAGTATACCAAGTAAAGCTTTCTCCTTCACATCCATCTGATGTGAAAAAAGATTTAAAGGGCTTGAGTTGAAGCTCTAATAAAGGAGAAAGCACAAAGCCTACGTTTTGACCCAAGCTTCATTCAACATCAATAATGTTTGCAAATGTGGTTCTACCTAGGCCTGACCCATTTTTCACTAAGCTACTTGCTGTGAAAAAGGAGAAGTCCTCTCTATTAAGACTGTATGTTTATATCAGTGCCTGAAAATACAACCCTACCATGGGCTAGTACATGAGTTCTGCACAGACTAAGATGACAGATGCAGCCCCAAGCAGTCAGACCAAAGGAACAGATTCTCTGAAGTTTTTGGATCAAATCCTGCAGCACACACACATCCCACTCCCACAGTCATGCACTCCAAAACAAGTTTCACCCTCACCATCAAAGCTACGGTGGCATCTCTGTGACAACAGCTGCTGGGAGCAGGAGGAACAGCATTAGGCACAGCGCTTGGAGGTGAGCTTGGGAGTAATGCAGCTCAGAGGGACCCAGCTGGCCACCAGCCTCCAGCCAGGGATTCCTGCTGAAGTCCTGCCTCCAAAACAAAGCCTAAGCACACCCCAAGCCCTGAACAAGCAGCAAGATAAGGGAAGAGGGACAAAACTCACAGGCTGCTGTACACTAGTTCCTCTAAGCTCCAAAACCAATATTAAGCTAAAAAAACCCAAAAAACAAACAAACAGACAAAGAAAAAAACAACAACAAAACCAAACAAATAAAACCCAAACCACAATGTATGTGGAGATTTTCGTTTCCAAGAAGCAGAGAGCTCGTCCGCAGGGCTGAGCCCTTGCCAGTACATTCCATTTCCCTTTCTGCCACTCTTGGTTTCTGCACTGCATCATTTCCTGTATTGCTTCTGCACAAAGTGGTCTTATCAGCTGGAAGTGCAAAATAAAGATTAAACCACGAGTCAGCAGATGACACAGTCTGCGTCTTTCTTCCCCAAATCCACGTGCCCTTCTGGGAAAGTGGGAATTAGTATTTCCAACAGCTGAGTGACCACCAGCCCTTGAAGGGTCTCTTTATTCATGAGGTAGGGACAGAACAGAAACCTAGGCAAAACAACAGGGCACTCTCCAAAAAGCAGTCTGGCAACAGTTTAAAGGAAGTTGAGTATTACCCACTTATCAGACACTCTCTACACATCCAAACCCATGCACTTTTTATTATGCATTCTGTCTGCTGATGGATGAGTTGGAATCAACAAACTTCTTTCAAATCCCAATGTTGTTTTAATTTGTCTTCCTTCACTGCTGTTGTCTTTTTTTGTCATCTTTGGATTAACACACAAACCTGTACGCAGCCTATGAAAAAATAAGTGAGCATTATATTTTTATATATCTGTTTGGCCAGCCTTGTATACAACAAACATATTCAGGCAAAATGCCTAAGACTGAAGTTCTATTTTTCTAGCCCTCAAAGAAGAGATAGCTACTCCGTCAGCAACATGAAGCAGACAGTAAAATATTCAACGAGACTGCTTTCAAATTCCCACAGGAGATCCCATAGGAAACTGTCCCACTTTGCATAAATGACTGTTTTTGATGGGTGGAGAAAGGGTTTAGACAATTAGATGATCCTCTCCCAGAGGGGTGGATGGGGGAGCAAAACAACTTCTAGCCCAAGTTTCAGGCAAACAAGAAGTGACTCTAACTCTCCTACTAATTTCGTTATTTGTATTACAGGCTCAGTGATGCAGGCAAAAAGGATCCTATTAAATATTTTTAATATATGCTTAGCACAGTTAGACATAAAAATGGGCAGGAACCACAGTGAACCACAGAGAAAACTGTCTAGTCTATGACTACATTTTAAAAATTCAATTTATCTTAGTCAACATACCTCTTCCCAGCATCCATTACTTAGTAACACTATAAAGAAATAACAAGCAGAGAGATTTTAATTTACTTCTTTAAAAATATTTAGTCGTTTACCTGCTCTGAGAGACATATATTTTTAGCAATTCATGTATTCAGTACAATATTTAGACTTTTTTTCTTAAAAAAAAAACCAATCAAAAAACAGATTTTGGCATAGAAGCCAGGGAGCTGTCTCTTTATTCTGGCAGGAACTATCTCCATGTACAGTTTTTATGTATTACTAAAAGGCACAAAGTCTAAGCAGCTGCAATGGTAGAATGTGTAACAACATATTGTGCACTAACTTCATCTAGCTCCCTATCCTTGGAGCAAGCAGCAAAAAGTTTTGATTTCTTTCTTCAAGTAATGTGCTTTGTGAAACAGAAAGTCCGGAGTCTTCTGCTGAATTACCCTCCTTTTAGTCAACAAATTCTTTCTTTGCACCTTCTTATGGCAGAAGATCAGATCTTGCTCAGCTTGGAAAAATGCACTAAACCTGGCAGAAACCTCACTGAATTACAATACACATGTAAAAAGAAAGCACATTTCACATCACAGCGCTGTAGAACTCATTAGAGAGCCTGTACAGAACCTGACTTGGCTTTCCTTGTAGGTTTGGAAAATGACAAAGAGAAAAAAGAAAAAAATTAACTATTTTATGTTCTCTTGGCATGGTAGAAAGAACTCAAAAAACCATTGAAATAAGCAATCCTGTGTTCTGATATACAACATATCATTCAAGGAAAGAGGAACACACTGGTGTTGAAAATACCTCATCATACCTAACAGAGTACGCAGGGTTTTTCCTGACACTGCATTAGACTCCTTTCCTTACTTAGATCCAGCAAGGGCCAGGAGGATGGGTATCTCCAGCCTGTCCTGTGAAGTAACCTCTGTAACAGCCCAAAACACCCAGTCTGCATCAAAACTCCTCTTGGGCCATCCATCCCTCATGCTATTTGGCTGAGGGATTGCCCTTCCAAGAAAACCTCCCATGTACCACTGTACAGCGCACAGGGAAAATCCTGTCAGATACCTACAAGCACCCTTTAGTTCAGCAGGCGGGGGGAGAGTAAAATGAAACCGCAGGGCAATGCAGGATTTACCAGTGGAGGGAAGGAGGGCAACAGTGACCCAAAACCCACAAACCCCACTGCTCTGTTAGTCCAGAGCATGAAGGGATAACCTTACACTTTCAGTATCTGCCAGCTCCTTCCCAGTGCTCCCCACAGTTCAAACCAAGAACACGGTGTTCGGCCAGTTTCTACAGCGAACCACAGCTTTTCTCCTGCCCGCCTCCCCACTCAGCTTCTGGCACACAAGGCATTGCTCCTTGCCCTTGAAGTCTCAACTATCACGACTGCAAGAGTAAAACAATAGCAAATTCTTACAGGTTTTCTGGATTTGAAGGTACCAGATTTGAAAGATTTATGGTAACTTCACTGTTGCTTCTCCAGAAAAAATGCCTGCTTTCCATACACATTAGAAACCGAATCCTGTGTTACAATACAACTAAAATGGCACAAAAGTCTTTCTAAGCTAGTATATCATTGTGAGAAGAACATGGCAAAGGTTCTTTCCCAGTTTTAACAGACATGCATCAACAATTAGATTTGTCCTTGTCCTGGTTAAGAACATTTCTTCCCAATACCTTTGCTGTTTTTGACCTACTGAAAACCATACTCCTGAAAACAAATTTAAACACCACATCCTTCATGAGTTTTATCTCCACCTTCATTAAAGCACAGCTCCACCATGGTTACAACACTAACACTCTACAGCCTCTTAAGTGATCACCAGATCCTCAAATCCTGCCTTTGTCACCAGAGATGAAAAACACACTGCTGAATTTTACTCTCTCCTGCCTTCAGATGCATGTGAGATTCCACAAAGTCACAACACACCAGCTCTTCCTCTACCACCTGCAGGTCTCCTTGCCGTGCTTATTTTATATAAATTTTATATTGCCAAGACTACAGGAAAAAACTAAAACCAAGTTTGCCAAGATACTTGGTCAGGAAGCTGGGTAAGCCTGGTGCACAGCAGAGCTAGTACAAGTAGGATGATCAAAACGTCCACCCAGGTGTGGACAAATCCCTTCTGGTGCTGGCGAGCAGTCGGACTGAATCGGATGTGCTTTCAAAGACTATCTCTAAAACCACAGCCTAGTGCTTTAACCAAGGTCAGGAAGGAACTGTAACTTGATGATTCAGTCAAAACTCTGCCACAGATGGGACTGCAAAATATGAACTTCACTAAAATAACCTATAAGATGAATACAAGGAATCACAAAACTTGCCAGAATAGTGTTCATAAGGTGTTTTTTTCCCTAAATGCTATGAAGGAAGACACTCTTCATTCTTCCCTCTCTCCAAGCTAAAGGCCTCTCAGAGAAATCCTCAAACTATGACAAGACATTCAAAAGAAAAACATATCCAAAGAAACAATTGTCAAGGAACAGAATTAATTACCAGCCATCACAGTGGGTATTGTGCATCTTTGGGGCAGGTTTATCCATTTCACTTGTGCTGTGGAGTACTTAAACTCCATGCATTGTCCTACTAGGAACTAAGAGCACTCAGGAGTACAGAAGCAGCCAAGGATCTCTCAGTCAGCATTGTTAGATGACACAGACCAAGTCCTGAAAAATGCAGAAGAACCTCTAAGACCAGTCCGGAGCACTGGCTATGGCTTTGTGAACATCCACAAAGATGCCAGGACTAGCCTAGCTATTAAAGTAAGTCAGAAGTCCTCTTCTAAAAGGTGAAAAAGCTGGGGAAAACAGATTTTTTTTTTCCCTTTCATCATAAAACTCCCGTATAACTCCCTTTTTCCACAGAGACCATTCCCTTTCCTGACTTTTTGAACTGTCTTTAGAAAACAGGTGTTGTTTACAACAATAACAAACACACATCTGTGTGGGTGTGTTAATACACACAAAGGCAGGATAACTGAAACCTCTTCCTATATTTAGATCTGTCTGGTCAGCTCTAATTGCATAATTTAATCAAAACCCTCTCCAACGGAAACACATCCATATTCATCACAGGCATCAAAGGAAACATCTTTACAAACTATATCCTTTTACAAACCAACACATGGTCCCACATCACTTGTCCAATTGTTGAATTCCTCCTTTGGGAAGGGCATGGAATTTTATTTCTTTTTATCAGCCGAAAAAAGCATTTCCCTCCAATTCATCAGCAGAGGGTGGGAGGAACTTCCTTCACAGGTGAGATGGGGAAAATTTACTGACATGTCACTTTCAGGGATTTTTTTAGGCAGTTAAAACATACATCTGCAGCATAAAGGAAAATCTTTAAAACAGAAAAGAAAGAAAAAATGTCCATCACCACTCAGGCATCAAAATTTTTGAGTGAAGCTCATAAAATGCAAGATGTGTTTTGTCTTCAGAGAACAGCACAGTCTAGCACAGACTGCATGAATTTAAAAAGGGGTTTGTCAGCCCCAGCCAGAGCAGCGCTCCAATGGGGTATTTTTTAAGGAGGGGAACCCCACCAAACACACTCCAGTTATGCTCAGCTGAGGCAAGTCACTGCTCCTCCAAATGATTCATTTCACCAAGAGCATGCACCAATACAGTTACATCAGCTGCATTAAACCACTTCTAAAGACTGTGACCCAGACTTCATTTATCAGAGATTAAGTAAAGATGTTAAATTACAGCTCAAGAGCCTCAGCTTTAAACAGAATCCTTCACCAAAGCAAGAGATGACAAAAACTGAGAAGAAAAATTACTTACTAATAAAAGAGTTATTGGGTCAAGCCTCAGCAAAGCAGAACAAACTGATGAAAATTAAACCAAAAAAGTAATGCTGTTAAATGAAATGAATCTTTCCACAAATTAGTCCCCCACCCACCATTTATACACCTGAAATAAGAATAATCAGTTTTCCAGCACTGAAGACATTTCAGTGCATTTCATGAGATGCACGCTTTACTCTTTTTAAATGATTCCTCCAGCTTTCCTGGTTTCTGCCTTATCTGTAAAAACTAAAGAGCTATTTTTTCGCCTTCGAACAAATTTTAAAACACTGTACCTTCTCCACGGCTTTAAAATGTCTATGTTGAATTTCGTCAAGTGTCCTGCAATTCACAACTACCATTCGGGACAGAGAAAGTGTTTGAAGATGACACAGCTTTCCAAGCCAAGTTTATACAACTCAGACACAAACACCAATATTTGCCAGACTTCTACAGTCCAGTGAAACATTATTTAATTACAGTGTGCCATGAGTGGCCTTCTGAAAACCGGGACTGGACTTCAGATGACATGAAGCCCAATGTGCTCCAGGTCCTCAGGACAGGGAGCAGCAGCTGCACGACCCCATCACAGCATATACTCCCTGGCAGTTCCTTGGTATTTATCAAACCACCCTAAGTCACAGACCCTTTATAAATGGAAGACCACAGTGTTTACAGATGGCCCTTCAGCTTCCATACAGGACAATTAAACTCTTCAAAGATTACAACCTACAGGCAAGTACAAATTTTTAGGGATCCTCCTGAGACCAAATCAAGGGCACTCTGGGTTACCATTTAAAATACACCTGCAAACACATATGTAAGGTTGATCGTGGCCTTTACCAGCAGGTGAGGTGCAATTCTGAGTGTGCCTACACTAAAAACAGACCCAGAAGTCACAGACACACCTTTCCCCTTCCAAAAGGGCAAAACAAGGGTGCAGCCATACACGAGGAGTCAGATACAAAAAACTGTGGGATGAGGCAAAAGCAGCTGTCACAGCCCTGTGCCAGAACATCTGCAGAATCTCACATCAAACTGTTTTCTCATATTCCTGAGATCAAGGCTTTGGAGCATTCTGTACAAAGGCTTCAACCCACAGATAGGAACTGATAGTTAATACAGCAGTTGGGAACAGCATAGCTTGAAAGGAAGTGGGAGATATCCTCCTACACTGCTTACTGGGAATACAGAGGTTTTACAACAGGAGAAAAGGGCTGTAATCTGTCTGTCTGATCCCCTCGTTATCTGTAAGCTTTTCATGATTTTTGGAAGAGGAACCAAGTCACAAAAAGAATTACTCAGTACCCTTTCCTTATCTGCAAGCTTTTCTTATTAACAGAGCCTGTATGACTCTGCATATGGCAATAAGGCAGCCTATTAATCACTCCACCATAATTTTTCGAGACCAGTTTGAAGTTTCAAAATTCAAATTTGGCAAAGTTGCAAGTCTCTTACAGCCAAGACACCAAAACACGGCATTTTCCAAACAGCCCATACTCTGCAAGGTCAGCAGCAGGGTAGCTTAAAACAGCCATAAGGCTTCCAAATTTTCCACTGCTGCTGCTGCCTGCTACTGAACAAACAGTCATAGCTGGCCTGGTACTGAGGATAAACAGAAGAACTCCAAGCTCCAAAGTCACAAAGTGAGGCTGCAAGGGTGAACTTCCAGCACTTGTAGCTTTCCAAGACTACTTACTTCTAGGCCACAAGCTAGTGCACAGAAAGAACACACAAAGATTTCAGATTCTTTGTCTTTAGCTGTTAACACAAGATGCTTTTAATTCTGGGGTTGACACCAGCGCTCCCCAGCTCCAAAGATAAGAAGCCTTTAGCCTCAAACAACCCTGGCCTGCTGGCTGGCTGGAAGATTGAGAGCCCTCATGTACCAAGTCAGTGAAAGCAAGAAGGTAGGCAAAGGTGTGATGGAAAAAATCAGGAATATGAGACTTGAGCCAAAGCAGCCTGCCATCAGCACTCCCAGTTCACAAACCACAGCAGATGTGTCGGGTCTGACCATGAGCAAGAATCATTCCTGATAAACTGGTGGGGAGAAGGGCAAAGGGAACAGTTATCCAGTCAGCTGCAGTAAATAGCCCTGGAGCATTTATGCCAGTTACGGTGACGATTTCTGCAAAGAAGCCTCTAGCCAGGCCAGAAATAAAAATTAAAAAGATGTTACAGTCAGATTCCCATGATCTGGAGAGTTCCTCAGCACAGCAGAAGGCTACAAGGGAATTCAGTGAGTACCTTGCTCCAGCACTAGGAAAAGCAGTAGCTCCCACTACTAGGGAAATACCTACAGTTTTCATTTTAAATCTGTAGATAGTCTAATTCCTAAAAGTTAAGAAACATACTACAGCGATGCAAGTAACAAGAAAGAGTAAGGGCTTTCAAACACATTTACTATATAACACCAAAACAAATGCTTTCTACATTTCCTTTGAGGAAAGTGGATTGAAAGCCAAAATGTGAAAGTGATTTATGCAGTGGTGCAGTACCCAGGAAAGCTACAAACAGTGCACAGGCTCACACCACAGATCAGCTTCAGGTGTCCTAACTATCTTCACTGGCAGCAATTTCTGGTAACACCAATCTACTTTTACAGAAGGGGTTTTAGGGGATTAAGTATTTACCTTTTCTCTGATTTCTTGATAATGCTGCTAACTGTACCCAGTCTGCCAATTGTTTCAAGTTCTTTCATCCTCTGAAGAGGAAAATAAAGTTTCTACTACCAAGAAGTTAAACTCGGACACTCTTTTCCTCCTGAGGAAAACCACTTGTCCTGTCTCACACAGGACGAGCACTAGATGTGTTCTGCTCATCTGCTTGCACTAAACTAGAAAACATCTCTAAGACAGCTTGCAGTTTATACCAGCAAAACAACACTTGACCAGAAAAGCTTGTTTAAGTGTTGCTCTCCATCCGTCCTCCCTCACCCCCAATAAAAGACACTGCACCATTAATCACTGTCGTTTTGCTGCCAATAGAGCTACACTGGGGCTTTGTGGCTGACGTAACTGTTGGCAGTCGAGTCCCTGCTAATCACCAACATAAGTATCTGGGAAAAAAACCCTGTAAATTAGACCTTTCCTTGGCAAGCGTATTAAGGAAGTCTTCATCTGGGAGTGCTACAGCACTGTCCTGTGACTGGCTACCTCCAGCAGCTGCCTTGGGCCAGCAAGGTCACAGGTCCACAAGCCAGCGAGCAGCCCCAAGGGCTCACTCCCACCCAGAGAGAAAAGGTTTCTCTTTACTCCCTTATCCCAGCCTCGGTACTGCAACACAACTTTCCTCTACCTGTCAGTCAGTTCACCTTCCTAACCTGGCAAAACCAACATAAACCAAAAAACACATTCTGCGGGGTCAGCTCAGAGCACCAAAGTCACCCAGCCAGCCTATGCGAAGAAATCCCTGGCTGGGGCTGAGAGAAGCCCAACTCTTAAGAGTTCTTTGCATCTTGGGGAGCTGCCACCCCCAAATTTTAAGTGATATCCAGGTCAAAGATTAGCTCACACTCAGACATGAGTACTTCAGCTTATTTGCAAAACCTGCTCTCATCCCTAGGGCAAGGCGCCCTGCCTTGGCTGGTTCTGAATAACCAAACACTCCAGCAAGAAATTCAACCCCCCTCTAATGCCACTGCCTTCTGCTCTAGTAACTAGACTGAAAACTTGGGGGAAAAAAGAGTGATTTCATATCCATCTGTCCAAAAATACCACACAATGCAGAGTTTAAAGCCGAGAGCATCTATAAAGTATTTTCCACATGAAATATAATACGACACATTACAGAAACTGTAATTACTTTATCCTAAGTTTTTAAACTAATAAAGACAAAGACTTTTCCTTTGGCTACTATATCCAAGAGAAAGCACTTAACACTGACACTAGCCAGCATGGATAATAAAGGGCCTGTTATTAAATATGCCAGACTGTAAAGCCAGCAGCAGGCAAAAATGCAAAACAAGAAACTGCAATAGTCAGGATGGCAACCTATATGTAAGCCAAGTTTTCCAAGACATTCAGCAAGGTCAAAATCCACATTTTTCAAATCAGTATAGTTCATCACTGCATTCACCAGGTAATTAGCAGAACTAAGATGATGACATAACTAAGGTCTGCTCTTTCTATCCATCTACCTATCTATCTATCTATCTCTCTCTCTCTCTCTCTCTCTCCTTAGCGATGAAAAGACATATCTGACAAGAGCAAAGACCAAGAGAGAGTGTGAAGGGAGTTGCAATTCTGGTCCTGAATGTTAGACTCATGGTAAGACCTCAGTAAAGCCACTCAAGTTGGGTCTCTGTCCCTCTCATCTCCCTCTTCCCTCCCTGTACAGGGAAGCACACGCTTTACATGCGTTTGGGATTCCTGAACTACAGACTTGAAATTAAACCAGCATCATGGCATTATGCATGTAACAATCTCAGAAGCCATCATGTACATGTTGACAGGTCCTTGAGATTCAAATAAATTTCAAATCTACTTTATTCACTGTTGGGAAAAACAAGAGCAGTTGTCACACAACTGGAAAAACAGAAGTCATCTGAACATGGTCCTGGGCAACCTGTGTGGCCGTGACTGAGGAGGAGGCTGGACCAGATGACCTCCAGGGGTCCCTTCCAATATCAACCGTACTGTGATTCTGTGAAGTTCTCAAAACAACCACCTGCCAATTAATTTGATCACATCAGAAAAGCAACTGGTTCAAGAAAACTGGGTAGAACTCCGCTTGCCTCGGCACAAGAACAAAATCATATCAAGTGCTACTACACTGAGGCAGGGACTGAGCTCTGTTTGCTGAGCATAGGCAGAGGCACAAGAAAGCTGCTTTCTCCCTGATTTTGACCACTTCAGAGAATCCAGAAGCCTTCTGAGTTGCCTCACTCTTCCTCCCTTCATGCTTCTACCCCTGAAGTGTGGCTTCATGTATGGCTCTGTTCCATTAAAACACAAGTCCTCATCACTGTCACCTTGCTTTGCATACAACCCTGGTGAAGAAACCACTTTTCCACCCCATTTTTCACTGCTTGTGAGCTACTGGAAGATTCTGATCTACAGAGGTTCCCATCCCATGCTCATCACTATAGCTCCAGATACCTTAAGCAATCATGACTAAGCCCTGTCATGTTCATATCCCATTTGTCTCCCAGCCTATCTGCAAAAGCATGATGGACTGTTTTATTACACATGGAATTAAGTCAACAGAAAAAAAAATCATCTTGTAGTTTGCAGTTTTACTAACCTGAATAAAGCCCCTCCTAGGTTAAAATAAATCCAAACTCGCCTTCCCCAAAGTATATTTCAGCCTGGAAACCATAACAGTGATAAAAATATGTCAAATTTCACACCAGAGCATTTAGATATCAAGAGAAAGACCCTTCATCAAACAGGACTGTGTTTTATTGACAAGCCAGTTTCAGTAACTTTTCAGGACCTGGGAGCAGAATCTATACTCCTAAGCAGGTGCTAGTGTGTGGCCTAACTTGAAAGTAAATTTCTTGCTTCATGTAAGACAGCTTGGAAACCCTTGAAAAAAAGACAACTGGCCAACAGTGAGCAACGGTGTTCTGCCAACTATTCTGTCCTACCAAAACACTAGCAGAGTTTGTTTTACAACATTTTGGGAGGGCTAGAAAGGAAAGGACGAGGAGTTAAAAAACAACAGAGAACAAAAAAACCCAACCCATATATTTTTTGCTATTCTTCAGCTGTCTAAATTACAGGGACACTCCAGAGAATTAAACCATCAACTGAAAGAGCAGGAGATGTCAGTTTCACACCACGTTCCACCCTCTCTCTTACACACACTACCATGTTTATCTTGACAGAATTTTGGGACCCTTCTTTCCCCTGTCACAGAAAATATGTCCAGTTACAAGCTACATATATTTTCCCTCAACAGATCAGTTCAATCAAAGTCCTTACTAGTAAGATGCAGGTAAGACAACCAGGGCGTTTGATTAATTCCTCCCACGTCAATATTCAAATGAAACCCAGCAGATACAAAGGTGAAATACACTGGCAGAATGAAGTCAAATATGCAGCTCATTAACAGCATCTGACCAAACAGCAGATGTTTCCTCCTTCTATCACTCTTAGAAACACATTTAAGTGGAAACCACAATTTGTTGCAACATGATTCTCCAGTTATTTACTTCATCTTTAACCAAAACTGATTTTAAGCTTTTAAGCATTTAAACAGCATTTAAGTATTTATATATAAATAGTTATTACATACACAGACCTTGATAAATGTACAGACTCTTCTCAACTATATATAGGTGCAGCCTACCTTCCTCTGATTCAAATAATTTAACTTTCAACAGCAGTGACTATTATTTTAGGTATTAATATGTCCACACACACATATAGCATACCTATCCGCTCTGAAGGGTCCTATATACACACCACTGTAAGAATAAAATATCTTTAAGAGTCTCATGTCCTGGTTTAAACATGCTACACCAGACAGAATGCTGATTATATTTCCAATTCCTGAAAGTGCTTGAAATCAGAAGTCTGAAATTATTTACAAGAAAAATATCTCAGTAATTCAATCTTTCATGTAAACACAGAAGTATGAGATACCAGTTGGCAGCTGAGCAAAGTGAGAAATAAAAGCAAGTAATCAACTACGGTCACTGCATGCACCAATCAATATGAACATACGAGGTTCTCTGAACTCACAGAAAACTTTTCAACCTGCTACAGGAGTGTCAAGTGTGTGCACATATGCTTTTTTTGCTTTCATCTACTCAGACACATCCTTAAACATGTACATCAGTCTTGCCACCTCTGCAGAA
The DNA here is from genome assembly GCF_017639235.1 of Corvus kubaryi. Lineage (NCBI taxonomy): Eukaryota > Metazoa > Chordata > Aves > Passeriformes > Corvidae > Corvus > Corvus kubaryi. The sequence continues at coordinate 17,277,694 of NW_024582059.1, read as the reverse complement.
GAACCTCTGTAATGCTGTAAACCCTGAAATCCAGGTTCTATTCACGGATGAAATCTGTAATGAGAGGACATATTTTCAGCTGCCCCTCAAACAATAGTTCCAAGTACTGAAAGAAGGTCCATCAGTCAAAACTGGAGGGCAGATGTGATTCTTACACCCATGCTGGGGAAAGACACAAGGACACAGAGAAAACTCTCATGATTCTGTCTATAACCACTTCAGCACTGTAAAAACTTTTAATGGGTATCTTATTTTCAAGTTACCCAATATTGGATTGATAGTCCATAGATCACTTTGATGTGGATTGGCATTTTAGTAGTTTTAATGACAAAAACATGCAAGTGATATACTTCTGAATACCATTAAGTGCTATAATTCAGACTGTCTACACTGACTTAGACAGTCTCATCTGCTGCCATGTTGGGAAGAGTGTTCCCTTTACGAGTACAGAAATATGAAATAATGCTTCAGAAATCACTGGTGAACCACATTAATGATTTGCTTACATGCCAAGTCAACATAATAGTTGGGTTTGGATGATACTGCTTTGAACAGTGCCTAAATATAATGACTTATATAAAGGCATGTTTAAAAATAATTTGTTTTCCTCCTTGTACTCTAGACTTCGCCTGTGCATGCTGGAGAAAGGGTGGGGGAAGAACCAAACGGGAGAGACTGGTGACATCTGTTCTAATATCCTTCTCCTGAGTGGATAACACATATTGGAATAAAAGTGACATAGTCCAGAACAATCACAGATCTATATTAGAATGACCAAATTGTGCAAGTGTCCAGAATAGCTCTACTGGTCAGGTTCCTCTACACTGGCAAGTCTAGAGAGGGGAAGAAAAAAGCTTCATCTCCTGATGTAAACTCAGCTTCTACACAGTCTCCCAAGACAGCAGTCCACCAGAAGAGTACAACTGAGCAAAGCAATCCGTGCTTGCAGAAAACCCTTTGGAATCTAATGATGGCTCCACTCAGCTGCTGTGTGGCACTATGGTCACAGCCCTACAACCCTTCCACCAGAGCAATCCCACGACCGCAGCTCCTGACACATCCTTCCTCCTTTCCCAAAATAAAAAAGTAATAAAAATGGACCCATCTCCACAGCTTGGCAGAGTTCAGCGTTCTGTGTGTGGAATACTTGACCTCACACAGGCTAATTAGGAGTAGTGTGCTCGCCCTTTGTTCCTATTAAACTAGGACGAACTTCCAGTGCCAACACATGCAGGCATCAAATGGATGCAGGGAGAAATCCCGTATGATCTGGGATCATTCTAGAAAATGCTTTCATTCCTTGAAATCAGCCCATCTTACTAAATGCTTGCCTTCTCTATCCCGTTAAAAAACAAAGGCGTCCCCCCCCTCAAATACACAGCAACCCGAAAAGCTTCTGTAATGCAAATTACCATTTGTCTGAGGATGAGGATAGGGATCTTTGTGGCAGCCATTAGCCAGCCAAGGGTGTTCTCACTCCTGAATCCACTTTCTGTAAAGCCCTCTACAAAAGGCCCAATCAAACATTCTCTCTGGTTATTTCAAATCTTGAAGAATAGCAACATTCTAATGGAAACAGTTATACCTCAGACTGCAGGGAGACAACACTAAAACTTTTAAAATATCAATTCAAAATTACTTCCTTCCCATCCCAAGCAAAACCCTCCATTCGATAAAAAAAATCTCTATGCTGCTCTACAGCTTGAGCAAAAGAGCTTGAGAATTGCAAGATGCCTGTGTAGATGAGCCTGTAAGTCACCAGCATTTCAAACCTCGCTTGCCAACTTGGGGTCTGTATTTTAAACTCGAATTTTCCACTCAGTACATTTCAAAGGAAAGCTTCTAGGAACTGCATATCATCTTTTAACTATTAAGACTGGTATGCATGCAGTTTTTTGCTATACACAGAAGAAAGGCCAGTGGAAAAACATTAGTCTGCTGTTACTACAGGGAAAAACAGTGAAGTTTTTATGGGCAGAATAGACTTTTCCCTACTCTGAAAGCAAAACTGGGTGAGTTTGTCATGAAAACCTAAACCAGAAATTAAAAAAATAACCAGAAACAAAACCAACAAACCTCCCACACATCGGTAGGATCGCTTCGTTAACCATAAAGCAATTTGTGCAATCTGACTTTCATTTTCACAGATTTTAAGGTTCTCTCTCCAATACAGTGGTTTCTTCATCTGCACTGACACAGCAAAAGACAGATCCACATCCACATTTTAAAAGCCACTGCACTCCAAAGTGAGTTTTAATTCTTTTATCTGCCTCTCAAAAAGCACCTTAGCTAAAGCACATGCTGTTGGGGTGCAAATTAACCTGGAGACTAATAAATCTCTTACCAGTAGTGACCATTTATTTTCTCTGCTTCACTTGCATGCCTCAAAATTTTTTTTTACTTACATTTATGACTAAAAATAATGTATGTTTCTTTCTTGGCTGGGAGAACCTCAGGAGATTAAAAATTCACACCAATTCAGGTATGAGGAGTTGGTTTAAACACTAACAAATGCAAAACTCTCAAATCCCCAAGCAGCACACTGCCTAGCAGAAAGAAGAAAGAAAAGTCATTTTTGCGGGATTTTTCCCAAAACACATCATAGTAATTTTACCAGCAGAAACAGCAAGACCTAAGATGCTGAGTATTTAGCAAACATTTTACTACCTGTGGCACGCTATTTTCTAGGGCTGTTAGAGGAAAACACGAATCTGAAGCCACAGTTGTCTTCACTAAGAAAAGCACAGTGACCTATGCCAACTCATATTCACAATTAGAGTCTCTGTTCTAGAATAAGTTTGGCCATATAGTTCAAGCAATGACTAAAATGCTCTGTCCTATACAAGAACTCAGATCTGCAGGAACATTTCAACAGGCAGTTACAAACTTCAGTAGGCTAGAAATACTAGGGGGAAAAAAGCCAAACAATTGGATTGTTTTCCTGTTTGTTCCTTTGATATCTGATAGCACAGTCTGCAGGTAAAGTCTAGTTGATCCTTGAGAAAGGATGTATAAATTTCAGAGATTCACTCACAGCCACTTCCCCACACACACATCCCAAAGCTGCACATTCCTTCATCTATTTCAGCTCCTAATGACTGCAAGGAAGAGATTGAGAGTCAACCTAAATTGGTTCAGCTTTTACTCTTCACAGGGCCACAAGTGTTAACTTCAATTTATCTTTGTGTAACTTAAATAATAAACACGGTGCTCTCTTTATTTGATTCTTAAACCAGCCGTATCTGAAGCACAATGGGACATGTCACAGACACTTGCTTTGCTGCCCTCATAATATGGTTTAATTATGATGACTGAACTAACAGGCTCACATCATAGACTTTTACAGGTTGACCCTGTGTCATCCTGATGTATCATTTTGCACCAGTTCAGTGCTGTAAATCAATTTAAGATCTCCAGCAGGTTGAAAAGGCTGGTAATGATGCTTTCTCTGCAGTCTCTGGGGACTCCACATTATACACAACTTACATTATTTATAAAGCTGAGATGATGCCTCCATTAGGCCTGTAAGACTACTCAAATGAGCTTTTATTTTACACACATGGCTTGGGCTCCACAGAGCAGAACACTGGCAATATGTAATATCCAGTGCATTCATGCTCTAATTTTAAAAAAAACCCAAACAGTCATAACCCATTCGTTTTTAAAATTTAAATCTTTATAGCAAGCAAAGAAACTCATAGTTCAATCTGAATAATTTCCCAGTACTCAGAAACACAAGTAGCACTTTTATTAACCTTTGTATTACTTTTCTTTACATTCAGCTCTTTACTTTTGTGTTCAAACTACAGAGGAAAAGCAAACACCAGACTCATCAGCTTTCAAATATTTGATTTGATAGTTAATATTTATACCAAAACAGAAAGATCTCCATCTGTTTACTCAGTCACTTCTCTCAAATGTATTGGATCATCACATCTTTAAGGGTACACAAAAAAGCAAGTTGAACAGAACAGAGTAGGAAAAAAATGTATTTGATTACATACCCAATGCTAATGGGGTCAAAACAGATGCAAGGACAAATCCCTACCCTTAGGGTAACTTGATCATGCGTTGAACTGATCCTTTCTGGTAGCTGTGGAAGGCTTCTGGATCGCCCAAATCAAGCGCCTATGTACAGTCTGAAGTAAATTGCAAGACTTCATCCCTAAGACCACAGCAAGAACTTCAGAAAGGGCCAGATCTCTCTCATTTTCTTACTGATGTTCTTCCAGTCACAGTAGAGAAGTGAGCACTCAAAACCTGCACTAAAATCCAATGAGAATCTTGAAAAAGCTTCATAGCACGGCTCTCTGGTTCAAGGTGGAAATTAAGTATTAATCAGCTGCGACTAAAAAACTCATGTCCCATAATTCAACCAAGTCATTACTCACAAGTAAAAGAAAAAAATAAGCCAAACTTAGGTTCCGTCACATGATTTGCTCCTATTGTTTGACAGGACAAGGTGCATGCAGTCAACCACATGAAGAATTACAGACACACACCTGCAAAGAAACGTGTTCTCTGTGGGCTGGGCAAGCTACAGTTTTTATTCTTACTCCTGAGTGCTGCTTAAAAACACATATAACTATTGGAAGAAAAAGTATTAAACAAGTTTTCTTTTTTGGACTTCCTCTCTGTGTGCAAAAGAAATACAAACTATCAGCTATGACAGCTCTTTCCTAAGACACATGTTATTTTTAAGGTGTAGTATCTTTGAACACTGACATCCATTAAACACTGACATGTTTCAGGCAATGATCTTTTCCATTTGCCTGTATCTGAAATACACATCTACTTTTATTCCTCCCCATCTGGCTCTAACAGTACTGTTTTTATTAACTTCTGTTTATAATACTTCCCCAAATAAAACTGTTACCTTTTAGACAGGCAGTAAGCATCATTTTATCCTAAAATACATCAAAATAACGATTAATTCTCAGAATAAGCTGTTCTTATCCAGATCTTGTAAAAGCAAACTGTAAGGTCGGACCACGTACCTTCTTCAGATTGATCTACTAACAAAAGAGCAATCACAGCAGCCCTGCCTCGGTCAGAACTCCCTCTGACTTCAGTTTATATTTAAAAAAAAAAAAAAAAGTCAGTATTTGGCCCAGATCCTTTTGAACGCATGACTGAGTATCTCCACGCCAGTAAATTTTAATACGCTTTAAAGATCTATATTCAGGATAAGATTATTTGGCTGTACGAGTATATGAAGCAATTATACTGAGGAGGGGGAAAATCTCAAGCATCCAAACCCTCTAACAGGGAAAAGGAAAAAAAAAAGTGAACTTTCCTTGACCTCTAAGCACAGATTTGTCATTAAAGAAGAAAGGGGAGGGGGGGCAGGGGGGGGAAACCAGGAAGGGAAGGGGCTGTTGAAAGAAAGAAAAGAAAGGAAAGGGAGAAAAAGAAGAAAGAAGATAAATTAGACAGAGAGGGACGCGGCTGGGCCGAGGCGGGAGGCGAAAGGCTGTTCCCGCACACACAAAGGCAGCCCCTGCCCCGGCCGGCCGGGGCTCCGCCGCGTCCCCGCGGGCCACGATGGGGCTGGGGCTGGGGAGGAGGCGCAGGACGGCGGCTTCCCGGCAGGGAAGGGCTTTGCCACCCGCCGGGCCCGGCGCGGCACCTACCCACCAACTTGGAGCCGGGAGCGGCCCCCGCCGGGCCGCCGCAGGGACGCCATCATGCCGGGAAGGAGAGCGGGAGCGCAGCGCTGCCCAGAGCCGCTCCCGCCGCGCCGCCCGGCCCCGCGGCCGGGAACCACCGCGGCAGCTCCGGGCAAGGAGCGAGCAGGAGGAGGAGGAGGATGCGCGGGTACAGCCGCCCGGCCCCGGGGGCAGCGAGCGGGGAGAGGCGCGGGGAGACGCGAAGTTGTTACCGGCTGGCGGGCAGTGACGGGCGGCCGGCGGGCAGCTTCTCCGCGCCGGGATCGGGATCGGGATGGATGTGGCTCGGCTGGCGTCAGGCGGCCGGAGCCGCCCCGCGCCGCTCACCGGCACACACACACACTCACACACACACACACGCACCGGCCCGGCCAGGGATCCTCCCCAAATTCCCGCCCCCGCCGCCGCGCCGCCGGGTCCCGCTGGGAGCGCTGCGCCCGCCGCCGGAGAGCGGCCCCGGCCCGGCCCGGCCCGACACGGCCGCTGTGTGCCCTGGCCGGCAGCCCGACCCCCGCCCCGGCTGTGAGCCCCCTCCGACACCCTCACTGGGGCTTAAAAGGCGTTACTGCACCGCCGGAACGGCCGGGGAGCTCCGGCAGCGAGGCTGCGGGGACAGCGGCAGATGCTGTCGGAGTTAATTCCTGATCGAACAGGATTATGTCCTGCCGCTTGGCACGGGTGATTCAGCCTTGACTTGGTCTAGTCTTAATACTGAAGTAATTGCTGTAATACCTGCCAATGATAGAGCACTCTCTATCCGCAGGTGTTTTACACGTGGACGTCCTCCTGCCCGTAGGTATTGCTGCACTTACTCCTCATTCATGCGAGTAAACCCATTACAGTGCATGAGGCTTCTTGTGCAAGTCAGACCCACAGTAATGAACCCTCACGCCGCTGTCCGTCTGAAGCGAACTTGAACTCCATTTGGAGCTGCAAGTGTCAGCTCCGAAGTAGAACTGGCTGGAAGTTTGGAGTCCACATGTGGAACGGTGGAACAGTGAGCTTCTCCTGCCTGCTGTGTTTACGGGGATCTTTACAGTAGTCAGTTAAGTGTTGCACAAACAAGATTGAACTGAAACTGATTCTTTAACTAATACTTTGGCTTTTATCCAGTCATCATTCCTGGAAGGAGCTATGAAGCAACAAGTGCAAGATGTTTCTACGTGGCAAAATACTCTGATACGCCTATACTGGCACAATTACATCCCTATACTTAGGCCAGTAAAGTTTCACATGTATAGGCAGTTCTGGGTATGGCTTTAACCTAATTTTAAAATCCAGCAACACTGAGGCCCAGAGGACTTAAGGCCCTGAGAGTTTTACTGGGTGAACAGTGGTCCTGCCCACCTGGGTGCATTGTGAGTCTGAAGACACAGAACTGGAATGGCTTGCCCAAGGTTGCAGAAGGAGCATGATGGCAGCAGTAAAAAATACCCAGGTTTATGCCTGTAAGGGTATCAGCATTTCTTTTTAACTTCATAATCCAAAATTCATCCATTTCTTTGCCACATAAATACCACATAAATGGCAAACAGGTGAACTGTACTATGTTGTTAGGTATTATGCTACAATAATAGTAGAGGAACTCCCACACAGGATGAGGCCATAATATTGAAGGGGGAAGCCTGGAATAAAATTGCTATTTTACTGCTTAAGTTTTGAACCTTAAATGATTTAAGATGAGTGAACTTCAATAATCATCTTTAATGTGTATTTTGTGCTTGTACTGTGCACAACTACAGTTAGCAAGTAAATTTTTTGTGTGCAATCACGGATGCAGTGCAGCACTGGGCTGCAGATACAACCGGTAAAGTTTATCTCAAGAAAAACTGAAAGGTCTTTAAATTTTGTCAATGTAATGAAGAGATTTGCAAGCAAGGTACAGGAGAAACACGAAACTGATAGTGGTTTTTGTACTGAGGTAGTGCTTAATCCGGAGCCAAGTGTCCTGGATCAAGAGTGGTGGATGCAGCAGAAGTATCTGCCCCAAAAACTTGGCAGTCTCCGTGATCCAGTCTCACACAGAGAAATACACGGAAAAGGCCTTATGCGTGCCTGAGCTCTGCTCTGCTCTGCATGCTGACTTGGCGGGCACAAGCTCCATCCACTGGATCCTGGTTGCTCGAGTATCAATTCATGATTCACGCTAAACAGATATGACAAGGAGATAATTAGGGAAGCACTGCAGTTTGTCAGGTGTCTTGTTAAAACCACGGTTTTACTGCTTTTGTTGCTGTTAGAGTTGACTGGTTGGTTGGCTTTGGCATGAGAGAATTAAATTACTTTCTACTTACATTGAGGCTTGGGGAGGATCACATTAATATGCTCCTTTTCCTAAAAAGGGCTATAAAACAGCCTAGGAGAGTCTTCTGCTGATGTTTAATAACCAGAGTGGTTATCCTGGAGAGGGCCGGTTAGACCTGGCTTCAGACAGACCAGTGGTGTGAGAAGGCATGGGGACAAGCAGAAACAGTGTGCCCTGGTCAGATCTGCCTCGAGGCTTCCCTGGCTGTGCTGTTCTGGCACACAGCTGAGTCAAACTTCAAGTCTGCTCCCTGCTTTAGGATGTCCAGTCGGAGTTGACTGTCCAAACCCATTACTCTGTGGGTGAGCAGTATCAGCAGTGTCCTATTGCACACTCACCACTTCTAACTCCATTGGCTACTTTAATACCCTGAATCATTAACTTCTTCCTGGCTTTTCTGAATAACATTACAAAACTGAAAAAAGGCAATCAGAGGGGTATGTACATCTGGGTATCAATCTTGATGTTCTTCTGCACTGGGCTGAATAACTGTGCTATCTCAAGAGGCGACAGAGAATGGGTTTTTTCTCTTTTTGCTCTACAGCTATATGATCATTGAAACTGGCGTAAGGAAAACAGGCCATGAGGCTGGGGCAATGAAGAAGGAGAAGAATCATTCCTTCTGTAAACAGCCTCGCTTTTCATCAGAGTAGGTGCACAATCTGATGACACCATCAGTCATAAGGCATGTGAACCTGAATTTTAATGGAGTTGGGGCACTTATGCAGATCAACTTCTAATATGATTCTCAAAGGAAACTTTAATCTCAGAGACACTTTCTAACATCTCACCAAGCACCTTTAAAATCTGTGTCTCGGAAACAGATTATCAGAAGGCTGAGTGCTAAAAGACATTCATTATGCTGCATATTTTATACTATTATGTAATGAGTATTTAAGAAATACTACTATTACCAATACTGTGGCTACAACAACTATTAGCTTTCGATCTTCCTCTAAAATCCAAGTGTGTATGTAGATTATGATTTGGTATTTCTTGTTAACTTCAGCCAGGCTTCATCTGGCTTAACCAGCGATGCAGAGTGTCTTCTGGAGACAGTTTAGCTCCAAAGTCAGTAACTTTGCTTCACCTTCATGTACACCAGGGTTCTGCCAGAAATTAAGAGTTTCATGGATAATTAAATAATTAAATTATATCAAACACCCAGGTTATTATTTACATTAAAATCACTGGAATAATTTTCTTTTCAGCCATTACACTGTTGCCCTAGCATGGGAAAATACCAACAATATTTTCAGAGAGAAGAGGCAGTTCTCTCAACAAGAATAATAGCTTTTTAAGGATACTGGATTTCATTATTTCCTTCTTTCTTGGTCTGGCTGGTAAAATTTATCACCCTCTGTCCTTCATGGCTTGTCTGCTTCATCTTTGAGTAGGTGAGGTATTAAACAAGCCTCCCACCTCAGCATTATTAACATAGGATATCCAGACTGCTTAGCAACTACACAAATCTGTTTGGGAAAGGTGCCTCAGGCAGAAGACAGCATAGGGAAGAAGGTAGGGAGCGTTTATAGGAGGTCATCATAACTGTGCAGTGCTACATATGGTTTTCAAAGCCCATCTGGATACAAGGTCCTGTCTAGCCACAGTACAAGCACAGGAAAAAAGGAACTAAATTGGGAAAGGCCTTGAAGACTAATTGTGACATGAGGGCTCTCTATAGTCCTGCTTTGAGGTGTCTGGCCATTTTCTGGAATGAAGTGTACTCCTGCATGAGTTTGTAGAGTCAGATATCTACTTGGGACCTGCCTCAGTGTTCTGACTCACTGTCATAGGCAAAAGAACAAAGAATCCATTTCACTCTTAGAAGTTCTTCCTAAACTGGCCCACCATGATTAAGTGGGATTCATATAGAATAAATGTAGAACTTGATAATTTTACAAGGTTATTACATGTGTTTCCCTCTGTTATATTAAATAAGGCTTCTGCCATAAATCTATCTGCAGATACCAGAAAGGTCTTTGATCAGATTGAGTAGTCATTCGTCTTTTCCACTGCTGAGATTATGGGAATCAGACCAAAATTCATTACTTTCTTAAAATTAATGTACCCAGCTAAAGCTGCCAAGATCTTTATTAAAAGTTACTATTCCAAAAGGTTTGGGCTGAAAGAAAGTATTAAGCAGGGCACTCCCTTATCTCCTTTACTGGTTGTTTTCTCAATAGACTCTGATGTAAGGACTTTGCTCCAGCAATGTTACATTTCTGGTAAAGAAGGGAGATTGCCTTCTGTTCTGACAGCTCATCACATGCTTCCAGGAAGCACAGTATTCCTGCCCCCTGTACTGCACCAGTATTGTACTTTCTAGAGAATTAAATTCTCCCTTTGGATCTTGTCTGCATCCATGTAGAAGCTTTTGAAGGTAGTTTCACTTTCTCCTGCCTGTCACCTCAGCAAGCGATAATGGACTCGGTGTAATCAAACATTATCGGTTCTTTGAAAATTAAATTTCTCTTCAGTCATTCAGCTTAAAAAGATTTACATAACTGGAATAACCTAGCTCTATTGCTGGTTTCTTGGAAGACACCGCTAAGATTAATCTTATCTCCCACTTTAATGACTGTTTTCAAGTTCTTACAGTCCTTGTCCCAGTTACATCTTGTTGCGAAAACCACCGGAGAATGATATATTAAAATTTATTCAGACAGGTGGCAGAGGCAAAATTAAAGCTAATAACTCTATGAGAAAAGAAATCAAAGGTGGTTTGGCAATCCTGAGGTGTTACTTCTTGGTCCCTTGGTTGCCGTGGCTGCACAAGCAGTGCCCAAATGCCTGGGCTGTGCGAGTGGCTGTGTGCCACAGCTTGCTGGCAGGACTAGGGACTGCCATGGTCACACAGCTGCACTAGCACCCATGGGATAAAGAGCCTTGGAGCAGGACTGCTTGTGGCAATGTGCAAAGGCTGGAAACACCATGGTAATTGTCTCAACAGAGGGGTCTATCTCATTTATACCCAAAGAGGAGATGACTATATTACACCATTGGAAGACTAACAAAATGACATATACTGCATCTAAATGCATCCCTTTACTACTACATTTGGTTGATATTTTGTATACTCGGCCCATTTTATATAATGATAAAAAACATAAAAGGAAAAGGTTCTGAATTCTAAGTCAGGTTGCCTGAGCTCAGTGTCACTCTTGGCTGAATAAGTCGGTGTGAAACAGTCCCACCCTCCCTCCTACGCAAGGGCTGCTCAGCCCTAACCCCGTGTCACCCAGCCGCTCTGTGCTGGCACAGTTGTTGTGCAGCTGCGAGCTGAACAGGCCTAGAGAACTCAGATGGCTGGGGAGAGCAAATGTTTCAGGGGCCAAGCTCGTTTTTAATTTGGATCAGTTTCCTGATCTGGCTCACTGTGTGGTTGTCCAAATCCTTGTGCTGCTCTTGCTCAGGGGCAGGACTGAGGTAGGAGGAAGGGTGAAACTTATCTTTTTTATTGTGTTGTTGACTTTAGCCAGTTTAAGGTGGTTATGAAATGGTGATAGACTAAGCAAGCTTTGTTTTAACCAAGGAAAAATGCTTTAATTTTGAGCATAACCGCAAAGGTGGTTTTAGAACTGCACTAACCATACAAACAGGACTCACTGGTGAGTAACAGAACACATGGAGAATGTGTGACTGGACTGAGAAATTCAGTGAGCTGATGTGATCACTGCATATTAGAAAAGGCAGCTGTTGGACATTACACTGCATGGTAAAAAGAAAAAAGCCTGTTGCTCTTCTGCTGTTCATGAACCAACCAGAGACCAAAGAATTGCAAGGATCCCACCAAAAATTCTTAATTGACTCTTCAAAAGACAGAGTGATTCTCATCTGACTTAAAAGAAGCTGATAGCTCAGCACTGGGTATGCCTGCATTCCCACGGGTTTTTTTCTTTCCCGTATTCTCCAGAGTTTTCCTTTGCTCTTTGCTTAAGGCGTGGAAGAAACTGAACTTTGGAGAGTAAGTAAATCAGTGTTTAATTAGTCATCACAAGGCAATGGGCTCGTAGTGAGTCCTCAATAGCAGACAGCCCGGACAATGAATGTATGTGTGTTACATTAGTTTCCGTTTGCACGTTGAGGAGGAAATTACCTTGTAGGTTTCAGGGAACCGGGCAGTCCCACAAAGTGTTGGAAAAGGTTGCCCACATGACAAAAGCTTTTAGACCAATTTTAAATGCCACTCTTTTCTTGCTTGACCCAGAATAGTCAAATTTTTAACAAAGAGGCTCGAGCAGCATTTAAATAAAAACCCTCCACATTTCATACAATGTTGCACAAATCACATCGGTAAATCCTCTCTATAAGTAAAAATTTTTTTTTAAAATTAAATTAAACATTTGAAAGTTGCAACCAATCAAAATTAGTGTTGCTAGTATAATCTTAGTTAAGCACTCAGTTTGAGTGCATCCTGGTACCTGTCTTTAATTGAGTGCTCATACATGTTCCTTCCTAAAGACCCTGCCTTATTCAGTGAACAGAACAAATAGTGCTCAAATAATGGGGAGTTATTTTGTTTTCTCCCTAGGTTCATGCTGGAGCTAGCCATTATGAACACTGGTTTTGCAATATTTAGTTGTAAAACTAAGACTGGCTTGCAACTCACAGCTCATTTCTCCACACAAAATTCATCTTTCCTTTCCCTGCCAAATTTAAACTCTCTTCTTGAGTGAACAGGACCACTAGAGCATCTCAAAAAAAAATCTCTAGTATTTTCAGCCCTGACAAATAAATGCATTAATTTTTATCCTGTTTTCAGATATACTTAAGCTGTTTCACTGACATTTTCTACATATACTCTGCCCAAAGCACACACCAAGGACAATTAACATCTGATGGTGTTCTAAACACATAAAATCAATATAGTCTCAATGGGGAAAGTACTGGGCAACCTGAATTACAAGTGATGATCTCAGTCCACTAATAATATAGTTTAAAGGACCCAAGCACCCTGTGCACAGACAGAGATCCTGCTATTGTCGGAGGTGTCAGAGAGAAGGGAAAGGACTACATGGCTTTAAATACCCCAGTCAGTGGCTCTTTAGAATGGGAGTGAAAATGAAAAAAAAGATAAATACAAACACATTTGCCTCTTCAGTCAACAAGTAGCTTTCAGTGTAAAGCATTTTATCTGGATGTCTAAAGGTATCGTATTTACAGACAAGGATCAAACGTTCAGTATGGACATCTCTACAGAAGGCCCCAGAAGAAAACTGCACGTAGCAATGCTGCCTTATTCTCTCTGAAAACCTGCAGTCGAAGAGGCCTCACAGTCAGTGCACAGCTGGTCCAGCTGCTACAGTGTCTAGTTGCACAGAACATGAACCCTACATCTTGGGGGACCCTACAGCTACTCCACCCTGCTCCTGTGCCCAAGCTGGCAGCACCTGGGAGACAGTGCTGATGGACCACATTCACTTGTCAAAGAGCAACCAGATGGAGGATTGCAATTTATGGCCTGCAGTTAGGCAGGCTTGCACTGTGATCTAATCAAATCTTGCACAAAATAGGTCAAGGTTGGTCAGTGTTCAGATGAGATACACTCTAGGGAAAACACGGATACTGCAAGAAACAGTTTAGGATTTGGACTGAGGATTCATCTGACAGAGCTCCTAAGGCATGGTCCCGATTTTAGGCTAGATTCCCAGACGTCTGAGGTACCCAAACAGGTCCGTGGTCTGTTATGCAGAAGGGGCACTGTACTGCTGGAACCACATTTCTCATTTTTCAGACAGGAAATAAAATTACAGTCATGCCTTATGATTAATTAAATAAATCATTCTTGTCTTTGCTTGTGGACATGACATTTTCAGAGGCAACATAAATGGAGAAAAGGAGCTTGTTTGGTTTCTATGAGCCTAGTACAACCTGCTAGCCTTTTCTCTGCAAGATCCCATTTTAAAGCTTTTCAATACTAGGGCACCAAACCCAAGAAATTTAAATTCCTCTAAGACTGCAAACACCATGAGAACTTTTGAGCAAGACACATGCAAAATAAAGCAAATTATGTAATCTGTCCCTTTAGAGATACATTCCTTTTCCTTTACATTCACATTTCCCATCCATTCACACTCCCACCTAAAAATCTTTACCTCAACTCATTTGCCCAGACGCTGGTCTAATGTGGTTTCATTTTTATGATGATTTTAAGCTCCTTGGTTACAATTCTGTATATTTTTCTTTGTCTGAAAAATACAGTATAATAGTAGAACTTTATGGGTAACTATTATACTGAAAAAACCATGCACATTTTTATCTCCAAATAATGAAAGATGATGACAAGTATGTTGCTTGAGAAATTAAGTAGTCAGAATGTAATTAATCAAACTGAAATTTAGCCAGGACATTGAAATTAAATGATGGCCTAAACAGAAATATGATCCTCATGGATTTTGGTAATTTCAAGTGGTCAGGACTCGCTCTGCTGTCCAGTTGCCCTCTCAGCAGAACACCTCCTGCATGCTGTGTGGTGCAGGATGCTGCAGAGTGAATGCTAAGGCCAAAATGAATTTATAAAGCTTGCATTCTCTCTATGATTGCATTGCTCAGATGTATCAGTTTATCAGTCTACAAAGGAATTAATTTCTAGATTTCTTTAGGCTGAGAAGCATCCAAATATTATGTGCATTGTTTTGATTTTTGTTTTTCTTTGCCTTATGGTCATTCATCTTTGCTGAAAGTGAATCAGAGGAGCAATGCCTGCCTTATTGTTGGTTTGTGGTGTATAATCATGTTAAGGACAGATCACTGGTCTCTTCCTTACTCCAGTGCCATTTATAACAGACAATTACCCCTGCATGGTGCAGTTGTCAGGATCTCGGGATTGTAAATGCTCATTATCAGTACGGAGACAGCTGAATGCAGTGTGTTTCTCTTTAAAGCTGCTTGGATTTTCCAGAGCTGTCTGTCATCCTGGAAGCTTTTCCTAGCACAGCTCAGTTTTCCGACAGCCAAGTAAGGTCCTTTAGATGTGAACCATGTGGGGCAGAATCTGGGTACTGCTCCCACCTACTCCAGGGAATGACTATGGTCCGGAGGACAGAACATCCCTGTCTCTACACTGGGAGATCTCCGGCCAGTGTTCTGTGTCTAGAGAAGCCCTATGAATGGCAGTGACCATGTGCAAATGCCAAAATAAAGGGTGACAGGGGGTTGAATGCAGTGGCATTACCTACAAAAAGGAAACATACCCAAGCACTCTAGTTGGTTTTAAAATTAGGTGGAGAAGATGCAAGGAGTTCTAAGTCTTAATGACCTCAGTTCTGCAATTTGCCACTAATTAGTTCTACAATGAGTAACTGGGAACAAAACAAGGAGTGACAGACTAGGTCAGCCAGTGGTTTGCCAACCCCTTGTCTTGTGTTTCCTACTGAGGCTTTTATGTGATAATTCTTGATTGTGTATACACTGTCTTTTACTAGTAATCAGGAGTGAAATTGCATGTGTTATACACTGTACAAACATGCACTGAAACACTGCACTTGCTCTTTGGTCCTGGGCAGCATGGCTGATATTTGTGCAGCTCTTTCTAGTGGGCATGCACATGGCTTAATTTTTACCCTGCCAACCATCTCCCTGGCTCCTGTTGTCCTAACCCAGTAAGCCAAATATTTGTTTCTTCTGTGTCTCTTTCTGCAGCTTACATTGTGTTTATGCTCTGGAGCTATTTTTCTCTGTGTATTTACCTCCCTGATCTCATCCCTAAAATTTTGTTCTTTCTCTCCCTCCTTCCCACACAATGAAGACCTCATTAATTCCGTCAAAAAAGTATCTTATTTACTCCATTTACATTTGTTCTGCAAGTTAGCTTTTCTTCTCAGAGCAATCCATGTATACACAGTGTGCTGCAGAAGGATTTCTGGAAGCCTTGAATATTCTATCACTCCCAAATGCCTCATCTCTCCTTAAAATCCATCAGGCTTCCTCAGACCACATAGGCTCTGTGCTTTGAGCATTCCTGGACATGTTATGCATTTCTGTATCCAGAGCAATTGCACATACCCCAGTTCAGCTTAACATATGTCATAAGCAGTCAGTCAACACTGAGAAACTGCAACACTATTGGTTTGCTGAGAAAACTGTGGTGCACAACTCCCACATCATCTGGAATTGTTTTGTGTTCTGCTTGCTAGGATTTGCCATTTGAGTTTATCTTGGAGGGAGGTGCCTTTTTGTGCCTTTTTTTTCCTTTTAAAACTCCTCAGCTCGGTGGCTGCCAATAACATAAATGCTCTAAAAAGGATATTAGGAGCACTGTATGTTATTACATCACTGGGGATCTGGGAGATGCTACCTCAGCGTCCTTCCATTAATAGACTGGATAGAGAAACATCCCAAACCTAGACCACTCCACCACCACATATTATTAAGGTGTACAACCTATCAAGAAGACAGTACCCTGCAGGTATGCAGGTGTTGCTTATGCAGGGGTGGGGCACAGCTCAGCAACAGCGTTTAGAAAAGGAGGCCAAGGCTTTTAAAGGGACCATGCTCCTCTCACCAGTGAAACAGCAAAACCCATTAGTTAGTTAGTCTTTTTTTTTTTGTCCGTTAAAGGGATTTCCGTGGGTAGGAATGCTGTAGTTCTCTTCACACCATTAGTCTTTATTTTATTTGTGATAAGTGCTTTGATCAGCAGGCACCTGTTTACCAAGCAGTGGGTAGCTGGGAGGACTTCAGCCCCTTCATCTGGCTGGGCCAGCAGTGGGCATTCCATAGCTCTCCTTCCATCCCTGTGGGGATTAGTCCCATGTTCCCCCCCACCACACACACATTTTAGTAAGGTTAGAAAAAAGGCCAGCTTAATTCTCACCTACTGGCCATGCCTACAGAGGCACACATGCAGTACACACCCTGCTGACAGAACTTTTTTCCCCTTTTGTGAGGAAAGCAGCGGTAACCTTCTAGCATCAACCTGTAGGAAAGTAGACTCGGTTACACACTCTAACCAGCAGATCTTGTGAACCCAGAGCCTTGCTTTCAGCAAGACAGGCATGATAAAAATCTTCCCTCTTTCTTCAATAACATGACTAATAAATGTAGAAATTCCTTTCTCCTCTCTCCCTTTGCCAATATCTGTCTTATCTCCGGTTCTTCCTTAGACATAATTTCAAACATGAAAGACATGTCTATACTACGGACAGGCAACCTTGATTCTGGCATGAGATCCATGGCACGCTGCAGCTTAGTGCTGGAGAGCTGCAGCTTAGGATCTGGCATCTGCAAAACCTGGTAACTGGAATTTCTGCTGCCTGGTGCAATCCTGCGCCTGGGGTTAGCCTGCTCTGCCTTGTGAAAGCAGCACCAGGCTCCACTGAAAATTTCTTTCCAAAGCAGGTGCACAGCTGAACAAACATGGCAAGCATGTATGAAATGAGCTCGCCATTAAACACTCTATCCAGCAAGTAAAGGGAACCATCATGAAGCCTTCCTGGAATTTTGGCAGCATTTCCAAGAGATCATCTGCAAATTGCTCGAGATGTGTGCTGTAGGCAATAAATAAGAGTGATTTTAAGGGGCAGTGTATATTGACAAAGTAACACCTCTCAGAATAGAACACACCGCTGGCATAAGCAGCAAAGACACACTAACAAAACCAGGATCTAGGGAGTGTCTTAAATGTGTATCTGATAGCACAAATACCAGATAAACAGCAAAGTCCAAAGAATGCAAAAGGTTACAACCACACTAAACCCAATCAGTTAACATGGTAGTTTATTGTTACTAAAGATCACAGTAAATATACCTTAACTTAAGCATCCAGAATGCTCCCAAACTCCTGGATGTGCAACCCAGCTACATTACAGCCTTATCTCGGAGTGAGACAGATGGATTCATCAGGTTCCCACTTTGCCTTTCACCACAGGGGGAGAAACACAGGCACACTAGCTGAGGGGGAACCATGCTTTGGCCAGATCCCTGGCCATTGAATTACAAACAATAGCAGTCTACTCATATTTTGCCCCCAGATCTGAATTTTGCAAAAACAAGACTGTTTTGTTTTGTTTTGTTTTTCTCTACACATTTGTTCCTCTGACTTTGTCTTTTTGCTTCCAGTGCAAGTGGCTACAAGGAAGAAAAATAATCCTCTGGCACTGCCTTAAATGCAAACACTGAACCTTTGTTGCACGTGGAGGAAAACCTGCAGGCAAAATTCGTAAGTAGCAGAAACAAAATAGCTGTTTCCAAAACCAGGCATGAACACCACAATAGTGTGTGTTGTGACACAAGTCATAGAGTCACAGAACGGATTGGGTTGGAAGGAGTCTTTAAAGGCCGCCTACTCCAACCCCCCAGCAGTGAGCAGGGACATCTTCAACCAGGCTGTAGAGAGCCTCATCCAACCTGACCTTGAATGTTTCCAGGGATGGGGCCTCCACCAGCTCTCTGGGCAATCCTTTCCAGTGTTGTACTACCCTCACAAATATGTCTTCCTTGTATCTACTCTGAACCTACCCTTTTTTAGTTTAAGACCTTTACCCCTTGTCCTGTTGCTAGAGGTCCTATTAAAAGTCTCTCCCCAAGTCGTGATCATGGGCCAATACTGAGATTCTCTGTGAGGAGCGTGGTGTTTATGTGCCATGTGAGGAAAGATTTAGGGCAAATGTTACAAGACAGGTATTTGTCTCAAGGCATGATAATGGCAAGGAGAACTGTACTTCCGGTGCCATTTTCAGCCTGCTTCAGTAGGTTATGACATTTCTTTTGTTACTCTTTTTCAAACCTGAATCAATTCCTTTCCAGATTAATTCCTCTTGCTCTGCTCCCACAGCCAGTAGATCATTTGCTGGGATACTGGCCTAATCTGATAGATCCATTCAGCATTGGACAATGTGTATGTAGGGTGATCTTTTGTAGGTGCAGCTAAACAACCTGTTTTGTGCAGATGAAAATTGCTCCTACTCCATGCTCCAAGCTGAGCTGAAGCCCTTCAGCTTCATGACCATGATCCTGAGCTGGAACTAGTAAGAACTGCTAAAAGTGCCAAGTTAGGGCAGCTCTGTAAGTTTGCTGGCTGGTGGACAGCAAAAAGGCAAATGCCTGCAACATTCTGTGTTGTGTTTGAAGCCTTCCCACTGAGAGTGGGATGCTTGTGCTTTTTCAACATCCAGTGATATTTGACAAAGGTGGGAAGACGCCTACTAAACTCAGAAGGATGCCAGAAGGGACTTTTGAATGACCTTCACTAACATAGAATCTTTTAAAATATACTTTAAAAATTTAAAACTAGCTTTTTCTTTTATGGGAAAGGCAGTTGTCCAAGCTAAACGAGATAAGTTTATAGCTAAAAATAGCTTTTAAAAGTGCATGGTTACCCAGCCCACCCCAAATTTTAAAGCATTATGCAACCACATTACCCTACTGTGAATGACCACTAGCTAATGCCAATTGACTGCAAAGCAGATCTTTTATTTTGTACTATCTGTTTATATTAAACAGAGTTCAACATGTAGTTCTGCCAAACCTGGGGTCATAACAGAATGGGAATTTGGTAAGAATTTTAAAATGGATCAAAGGGAAAGGAAAAAGAGATGTGAGCATTCAGAATTTGGCCAGTGACAAAAGAAAACTAAAACTTATTTTCTGTTGATTGTTTTGCCCTTCCAAGCAGAAATAACAAGATGAAGGTGGAGAGGAAACTGGTTTTGCAAACTCTCACAGATATAAAAAGTCATAAAGTCTTGAAATTCTGCTCTCTCAAGACTTTTTTAACCCAGTCTTGCTTTTGTCTGTGAATTAAGATTACTCTCCTTGCCCAGGAAAAGCAATTTTATGCTAGAAGAGGCCACAGATGGGGAAACAGTTTGATCAATGTGGGAGGGATCAGTCCAAAATAACAGTAAGATATATTATGCCATCATAAAATGGTGTGTCTGGATGGAAAGTTTTGAGCACAAATTAATATTGACCTTAGCCAGAACAACTTGCTCTCTTCAACATCTGCAGCTGTGTGGTTACTAGGGAGTTATCTGGCATCATACGCTTTTTCACATCTGTCTACTAAATCAGAGATAGAAACACAAAAATCTAGCACAAAGGGACATTATATGGATTTGTGACACTCCCAGAGGGACTTAGAGTCTTTAAACTAAGAAAGATATTACAATGGGACGCAGGTAGAATATTGGACTAATGTTGTGTCTGCTCCATTGTGAAATGGAAAAACTGTGTCTATTTTCCTCTGATGAGCTCTCTGAAACTTCCAAACATGGATAAACATGAACTACAGTATATATGAGACAATAACTTTGGCGTACATACATGAAACTTCATACTTCTGGGATGAGCAAAATGAATAATCTCAATTTATATTAATTGCCTTACAACACCATGTGTGAGGGAAAAAGACAGTGGGAACAGACTGAGAGAGGACAGAGAGATTCACAGTTTAGTTCATATGGTATTTTCATCATTCTTCATCATTTTCAACCCCACTAGCAACTTCCAAGGACTAAGCTGTGAAGCCTTAGTGGAACTGGATATGACAGGGTTATTCACAAGGAGTAACAACATTTTTCAGCATGTTGCATGTGAGTTAGTGAAATGAGTGGTATGTTGTATTTTCCCTGCCTGCATCATCTCAGGTTATGTTATGGTCCAGTCTAAATGACAAGGTGGTGAAATTGCATAGGTGTAACATGCCTTTATTTCAGCAGCATGCATGACACAAAGTACTAAAATCCCTGAAGTATAACAGTCTTGAATAATATGGTTCTAAATTTTCAGGTGTCAGTGGGGTATTTGTATGTTATTGCCCCATGCTTGTAAAATATGGGAGTTGTTCTTAAATTATGTTCTGAGTGAGTATAAAAAAGCTCAACCAAATAAAAGTGCATTAACACTTGCCCTCATTTTGAATAGTGGAACTTTTAATTAATAAAAGAATCTGTATTCTTTTTTATCTTTATTATAGTATAAAACTACTTTCAGGTTTAAAAATAAAAGGTGAAATTTCAAATGGGCAGTGCAAATTGATGCAATTTGAATTTACTAAGAAATTTAAGGACATAAAGCCATAAATAGGTAACCAATATCAAACAAATATATGCGTGAACAAACATAAGCAAAAAAAGTCAATTTTAATTTATAGTCATTAGGCAAGATGAAGAAATGCTGTGTGATTTCCTCTGGAGAGCCATCAATATAACTTGAACGTTACAGAAATGAAATAATAGAATCATAGAAATCACAGAATCATTGAAAGGCTTGGGTTGGAAGAGACTTTAAAGATCACCTCATTCCAAACCCCCTGCCATGGGCAAGGACACCTCCCACTGGATGAAGCTGCTCAGGGCCCCATCCAACCTGTCCTTGAGCACTTCCAGGGATGGGGCATCCACAGCTCTCAGAAACCTGTGCCAGTGCCTCACCATCCTCACAGTAAAGAATTTCTTCCTAACATCTAATTTAAATCTCTCTTCGTTTAGTTTAAAACTGTTCTCCCTTGTCCAAATAACATTTTCATATAGCAAGAAGAATAGAGAAGGGGATTGTAGACACAAGGTAAGCAAGTGTAGTGGTGGCAGATGTTAGTAGTAATAGAGATACTCCTTATGTGGCAGAAAACTATTGAATTTACTTTCTGCTGGACTAGCATAATGGGGCAGCTCAGACAGATGTCAGCACTAGTGCAGAAGAAGGGTTGCAGCAACAAAATTGGTTTAGATGACTGAAAAAAGAGCTGCTGCTTCAAAGGAGATGCTTTTTAAATAGCTCTAATACCATGAAGTATGATGTTCATCACTATCATGAGTAATGTGGCAATATGGTCCTGTCTTTTGATATTTCTTTCTGGAGTGAAAAAGTTATTTTCTTCTTGCTTCTTACCAGATAATGAACTTTGCCCAAAGATGGCCTGTTCCTAAAAGCATTTTATAGAATGCTAAAAATCTGCATACATGGCCAACCTGGCTCAAGCTGACACTAAATGGAATGCTCATGGAATGAAAACTTTGGATTTGGGCTTACTTGCCCCAAGTTTTGACTGATTTATAATAATTTCTTGCATTTGGTGATATGTATAGCTCCGACTCTCATAAAATACATCTTTAAAATACTCTGATCTCATCTAGTGTGTCATTCCAAGGATTAATTTGAAAACACACACATTCAATTAATGGAGCAGATTACTTAGAGCAAGGGAACTCAGAAGCATAATTTCAGCTCAAAAAAAAAAATTACAAGTCTAAAGTGAATTCAGATTTTAAAATTAGTTTTATTCATAATTTTTCTTGACGCTTCTTTTTTCCCCATGAACACTGAAGCTGCTTGTGCATACATGTATACAAGAAAGCAAATTTCAGTGTCATGCAGGAATGGCAGCAGAAGCTCAATTCACTTTCATAGGTAGATAGACAGAAAATAGATAAAAGAAATTTCCTGCACATTAAAATAGCATACCTAGCTAATAACAGCCAGCTAAACACTGCCATAAAACAAATAATAAAGAGCTTTTTAAATGTGCAAGCAATGCAGTAAAGATTCTGTACTGTGGAAAAGTGAGGGGGTTTTTCCCAGTCAAATAGAAAAGTAGTTGCCCTAAACACATGTAAACAAGGCCACAGCTGGAGTGAGGTTTCCCTGAAGGAGGTGTTTGGTGGCAGCCTCAGTGTAGCCTCTCACCCTCCACATCACCATTATTCTCTCTCACTGCAGCCCACCAGGACATCCCTGCAGGTTATAGCCATACAGATGTTTCTTTCAGGGGCCCAGCTGCTGCACCATTCCTCCTCCCACCTCAGTCACATTATGAGCATTCTGTGGGGCAGCTTATCAGGGCTATTCTTGAGGAAAAGTGTGATTGTGGATTCAGCCCTGCAGTCGGTGTGCGGGCTACACTCACAGCATCAGTCCAGCTTTTCCATTTTTGGCTCTACGCTCCTTTGACTTGTGTAATCTAAAATTCAAGCTTTTAAGCTTCAGCCATTACAGCCAATGCTAAAACACATCCAACAACTTCTTAATATCTATTAAGTTCTTTCAAGTAAATCCAACATTTTTTGAGAAGTTAAATCTGGTTGTTGTTTGATGATTTGGAACTGAAAACAGACAGCCTGGATAACTGGAACTTAAAAATGCAAAATCAACAGTGAATCCAGTTTAGGTTTTGGCATTGTATTGTGTTTGTCTCAGCAGTAACAACACTTATTAATGTTTTAAAACAAATATCTAGCAAACAAACAGGTCAGATGTTGTTCAAAAAGTGAAAGGCTGTGTATTTTTTTCCACTTGTTTGACAAGGTGATTCATTTACATACTCCTTACTAAATCACAGGGTGATTTTAACAGGAGGAGGAATTTGGGGTTGCCTGAGATGGATAACTGGGTCAAGTTACCCTCTGGAAGAAGTCAGCGAACAAAATGTGAAACAGAGGAATCCACTGCCTTTGCCCTCAGAGCTTCATGCAAATCTGCTCTGGAAACTCGGTTATGTCTCATTTTCTAGGACTTAACCACAGTAGCAGGCCTGCAGGGATGTACTTTCACCAATTCCTTAAGCAGCCTCTGCTGCTGAAATAAAACTCCAGAATCTTTTCCCTTCCAGTCCCATGCCCCACTCTTCCTGCCCCCTTGCCACTCATCTGTGAAGCTGATCTTGTTTAGAGCTGAGCAATGGTTTGGCTGGTTTGGCTTTGGAGCCTGGCACAGTTCATCAGCTGGCTGTGCAAGTGCTGGTGCTGGCACAAGGAGGGAGGTAGGGGGGAATAAAAAACCAAGAGCTGTGTGGGACTGCAGCAGGGTTAGCTCTGCTTGCAGCTACATCAGGCAGCCAAGCTGATTTACTAGCTTGCTGCTGCCAAAAATATCAGCCCCACACCCTCCTTCCCGCTCTCGTCTACACCTGTCTGCAGCTGTGGAGCCAGGTCCTTCTTGCTTGTGCATCCCTAAAGTCCAAGTGACCTTGCAGTGACCAACTCAGCTCATTAAACCATGGGGCAACTGTTGTTGTGTTTTAACTGCATTGGAGCTGGAATGGCTCACTGAAGGATCAGAGGAATACAGAGCCGGGGCAGAAGAAGTGGAAGGAGTGCATGGCCAGCAGCAGGGAGACAGGCTGAGGAGAAGGACAGAAGAACCTCCTCCTATCAGCAGCAATGACCTGTTAGTTTGGCTCAACTGGATCTTCTAACTTCACTGTTGCACTGTTTTGGGCAGCAGTGCTGGCTTATGTCTGCTAAAAGTGTTGTGAAACAACATCCTATGTCTCATTTCAGCTATGCAGGTAAACAAGACTTTACATACCTACAGTTAAGAATATGCTGATACATATTTTGCATCAAAGCCCTATCTCAGAAGCCACATGTACTTTCACAGGAAGCCCAACAAATGGCCTTCAGAGATGCTGATCTGCATTTCAAAACTGTGGACCATTATGCCAGTAGTAGTTCTCTCCTGAATGATAGCTTTAAGCACTTGTTATTGATTTAAATTTTGAACTAGTTTGTTTTGATTCAAAACATCATTACACCTACAACTTCATTTGTGCTGAGTTACTGTCCAAGCCTTCACATAAATTACTCCATCAGCTTGCCAGAAGTCCTAAGGCTGTGGTACCCTGTGCAGACACTGTGGCTGCAGGAACTCCAAGCTTTCCCCTTCTGTTTGTCCCAACCTCAAGCTGCTGCATCCTGTTCCTTCAGCTTTGCCACTTTGTGGGGCTATGCTGCAAAGTGGATATCCAAACTCAGGCACAATAAAAATGTTCCAGCTGCCCCCTTTTCGTTTTGGGGGGAGGTAGTGCCTCAGGCTGTAGTTTCAGCAGTAATACTGGCTTATTGTGTAGCTGAACACCGTAATTTCCCCCTCACACACATACGCACAGTTTATACCTGTCCACATTTCACTTACAGCACCCTTTCCCTTGTGCCAGCGTGCACAGCTGTGCCTGGGAATGGGAATAAGGGACCTAATCAAGCTGTAAGAAAGAAAACCAACTAAAGGCACTTTATTCTCTTCTCTGGTTCACAGCAAAGGTACACAGATAGTGTGATATGCTCATCTGACTGAGGCCACAGTTAAACAGATATTTGCAGACATTTTCCTTACAGAAATCCCCACTGTTCTTTTCACTTCCCCCCAGCATATTCCCATCCTTGAGCATCTTCTTGCATTGTGCCAGAACACAGGCAATTTGATTTCTGTGTTTAAGTCTATAATAGCAGATAGCTCTAAGAAACAGAAATTCTCCATCCACTTCATTATTTATGCAAGCATTTTGTATTTTTAAACAAGCCAAGGTTTAAAACAGTTCCAGAACTCACCCAAACAGTCACAAAACAATCAATGGCATCCAAATCTGTAGCAACCTTCTTAAGAAGATCATCCAGCACCGAATAGAAAAGCTACTGAGCAAGAGCAAAGCACCCTCTGCACTACCAACAGGCACAACAGGCTGTCCTGGGTGCCGCAGGCATTATTGGCTTTGGCAGACCATGCCAGATCCAAACCAGTCAAACTGGCTCCAGAAGCACCGAAGGAGCCCAAAGGCAGGTAGTTGTTCACCTGACTGGGATGGATACAGAAGTAAAATAGTGTCAGAGGTTCTTTCCCATTGCTGTTGTCAGTTTTGATTACTGGGGTCGCTGGGCTGACAAATGCGACTGGAAAGTGTGTGAGCCATGGAGATGGCAATTCTGCCATGTCCAAATATCCCAGCCCTGATGCAATCTGCGCTGTGCTAGGGGCAGGTTCTGCCTAGCACTGCTCTGTCCACTGTGAGAGCTGAGTACCCTGACGATGATGTGGCCAGCAGTGTTTTGGCAGTGCATGTGAAGTGAAGGGATTGCAGTTATCCAAGGAACGCTGCTGGCTATGTTGTGTCTGTGATAGTTTTGCTGCTGATGAAATAGGGTTCCTGGTCTGATAAGGAAGAGGTGGGGCACGTAATTAAGCAACCAAGTAGCTGGGAGCAAGTCTTGGGGTATCTGTGTAATGGTTCCTTGGGTGGACTGTACCTGTTTGGAAGAAACAATTTCTGCTCTTTATTAAAACAACAGTAAAGATAATTTACGTGTCAACACCGTTAACTGTTTCAGCAGTAGGGAGGAGATAAAGTCACAGACCTGCCCAATTAACTGTGAGCAATGTCTCATTTTGGTGCCACAGTTCAATAATATTTGGAGTTACCTTGATTTCTGTGCCACTGAAGGAAAAAGTTCAATGGAACTCAAAACATATTCAAGCCAAATCAAGATGCCCAAGCAAGCAAAGCAGCAACTCAGCTTACTGCCTTTTCATGACCCATGTGAATAGGGTTCAGTTTAGAAGCAGGTCTTAAAATAGAGTGATCAACTCATGTGTGGACTCCATTGCTGCCAGAACAACTTTGCTTTATTAAACCTTCCAAAAATGTTCAATGGAAATGAAGTCCACAGCTCACCACTGCTGGTCACCTGGTCTCCCCACTCTTCTCGCAGCAGCATGATCAGCCTCTTTACCTGCTGTGCTCCTCCGAGCTTGTCAGACCCGTTTCCCAGGCCAGTTCAAATCAAGGAGAAAACCAATCAAGGAGAAAAGGGATCCAAGTAAAAAAAGGAGGTGCCTAGACTTTTTCTGGGCAAGTAGTCTGAACAAAGAGTGTAACAGCGTGCAACATACATCAGAAGTGATTCAAAAGTGGGGGCACAACACACATTTGAGGGCCATGGAAGGCAGAGTTAGTTTCCAATAATTATCTTTCTACTGTGCAGAGCCCATTAAGATTCCCCCTTCTCTTTTTATCACCTGCCCCAAACTAGTAAAGTTTTGTCTTCAGTGAAATGATAGAGTGGTTATTTTGTTGCCAATTGATGAGTGAACTCTAACACAGCCTAAATTTCAGATACTGACAAGGCAAATTTCATTAGCATGGTCATGGGATTAGATAATTAGGCTGAAGCCAGCTAACATGTTCTCAAAAATTAATATTTTATCCAAGCCTAGACAAGCACATCTAAAGAGTGAGGGATTCTTTGCATCCTCACACAAGCACAGTCGAGAAAGATGGTATTAGAAAGTGATTACTGAAGGTGAGAAAAGCAATTTGCAAATTCAAAAGAAACTGATGCCAGTAAAAGGGAAGAATTTTGAGGAACTTGCAAATATTCTAACATAGCCACTGCAGAATAGTAATTTAGGACCCTAAATGATACTGATTCACAGAACTATGTGGATTTTGCAGAAACACGGGCATTAAGTTTTCCTCTGCTCCTGCCACTGACTGTTGCTCCCACACCACAGTAGGCCACTGAGGCAGGTGGGAGGGATATTTGATCTGTTTTAAGTAACACAAATGCAGGTCTTGTCAGGTATTCCAAAAAGCTGCATTTGTTCACTGAGCTGCCTCACAAGAAGGAGGGTGTATTTCCTAACCACTTCATATCACAAAAGACAACCTTGCAATCAAGACAAAGCCATTGCTAATATTGGGCAGCAGGACACATTGCTTACATGAAAGGTTTTATGTCAAAGTACTTAAAATGACCAGACATAATTTCTGGAGAAGCAAAGACACAGGAAATTCTTCCATCCCTAGCTAGCCAGAGATATATTCCACTTTTCAGTTAAGGTAACTGTGGACCGCTAGTTTCTTTACCTCCGGCCTTGCTTCCCAAAACAATCTTCACAAGCTGCTAAAGCAAGAGAAAAAAAGTTCAAGGGTTGATACAACCTTTAAGTAACAACCAGTTCAGCTTTGGGAAGTTTTCCAACTCCTGTTTGTTTTTTAAAAGTATTGTTCACATTTACAGTCCTTTTGTCATCCTTCTTTGTTCCATTCCTGTTTATTCCTATCTCCCCTTCCTTGCCTGTACCCCAGTTCTTCAAGTGGAACAGTGCCCACCTTCTGTTCTCCCTGCCTCAAGTCTTTGCATGAAAAAATACATAGCAGTGTATGTGCAGGCTTCATCCAGGCAATCCTGCTGCCCATGTTACAGCAGGAGCCCCCAGCACCTCTAGCTGGTTCTCTGCACTCCTCAGAGCCTCATCAAAGCACTGCCTCCGGGCCCTTCCCTTCATTTCCCTAATACCTGCATCTTCTGCTTGCTAAGGCACCTCCTGAGACAACCACCTCTTGCCCTACAGCCTTGCCCTTCAGAGCTGCCTTCCACAGCTGCCGTGCCCAAACTGGTGAGCCTGGGCTCTGGCAGGAAAGGAAGAACCACCAGGCTGCCATGGCAGCAGCGTGGCTCACCCTGGGCCAGGAGAGGGAAGGGCACAGAGGAGGAGAAGGAGGCAGTGTTTTGGATGCTCTTGAAAGCAAAGGCTTTTTCTGTGAGCCATGTTATTCCCCAGTTTCAACTTCCTATGCTATCTACTGCCATACGCTCTCCAGTCAGCTGCTTTTCTCTCTTCTCTCTTCCCACTTCTCTCCCAGGATATGCGTATTATTTTCTCTCCCTCTTTAAAGCTTCTTCAAATACTAGGCAGACCTCCCTGGAGAGGTGATACCCTGGCCCAAAAGAAGTGCAAGACTGAAATACACATAAAATCAATGTCCTGCTGGGAATATGCATTGTTACCCTTAGCCAGACAGTGGCCTGGCACTTATATCTATGAGATTTGTATCACTTTGTTACAATCATTTCCCTTTTCTTAGCAGAAGAATATCCTTTTAAAAAGGCTCCAGTCAGAATCTGAAAAACAAAATGGGAATACTACTTTCAGTTACTACAGAGTTTTCACTAAGCCAGCAAAATAGTAATTCTGTGCTGGGTGAGTGAAATGGAAATCACCCACCTGGAAAATGCAATTGCTTCTGAAAACTCAAGAGAAACACTGCTTTTAGCAAAAAATGCTATCTACAGAACACATCTTTGTTACAAACTCACTAAATATACTGGAGTCAGACCCCTATATTTCTTCATGGGTTGGAGGAGAGATGCTACCACAAGATTTGAGACCATAAAGGTGAATGCCAGGAAATGTATCAGTAATTAATCTTCCTTCCTTTCTCCCACATTACAATCTCCCCTAGTTCTTCTGTGTCAGCTATCTTTGTGATGCTCACAACAAACTTCTCCCTTGGTTATATTTATATGGTCCTGTAGAACATTAACAAAATGTCACACTTTTCCTGAGAACACTGTTAACAGTTAATTACTCATGGTAATTACTAACCGGCTGAAGTGTTTGCTTTACTAGACTCTACAAAGATACATTTTAAATGCCTCAGGATGAGCTAGTTGCAAAGAGAATTTTGTTGTTTGTTTGGGGGCGCTTTTTTATCAATTCCACAGTTTGGATGCTGTGGTATGCAATTAGGCAGATAGGTTTAGTCTGGTGAACATGGAAAACTTGACTATTCCCATTTCCCCTACAAATCTATTTTTAAAGCAAAGAACTATGGAATGTTATCTCTTGTTAGAAATAATGGATATTAACTTTAAAAAAAATCTTTGTAAGTAAAAATGAATAGTATATGCTCCCATTTTTCCAGCCCTATGACAGTATTTTTCACCCATAACTGCCACCAGTGTTGCTAGAAATCACAGAATTCTTTTGCATCCTGCAGAAAGTTGCTCTCATAGGGCAACACTTCACAACTCTTACTCTGCAAGTCACCAGTCCCATCCTACATCAGTCACACTGATATCAAAAGTGTGAGTAAGATGAGCTTGGCTCTCCTACTAAAGACAAAATATCCCACAGGAAACTTGTCAACTCCTTACCATTCTAGCTCAGAATGTATTCCCAAGTCTCAGTCCACTGACATCCAAAAATGTTCTCATATATAATGATATTGCCTGTAATATCTATGGATAAATTTTAACCATTTTTTAACATAAGGAATGTTCTTACATGAATCAAAACTCACACACAACCTCATCATATGTTATTCCTGGGGTGAGATGCTATAAATACAGCAACTGAAACAGAAAGACCAAATTATTCAATTAAATTATTTTATTCATTAAATCAGTTGCAGAGCTGGTATTGGAAAATAAGACCTTCCTGGGTCCCAAAAATGTGTCTTAATTGCAAGTCATGATGACCTGCCCATGTTTGTCATGTATGAATGATATAACCATTCAGGTGTAGGAAGTGACTTTAATATGACTGCAAAAGAAATGGAAGCCAAACTTTCTCCAGGGAGTTTCAAATCACGGAAGTTTCCTGGTAAACCTAGTAATGTCTTTTATATATATATATGTATATATAAAAGCAAAAGAAAAAGCAAATAAAACACAGTGTATTGCTGTACTATATCAAGGTAAAATTAACACAAACTGCATTTTCAATGCAACAGAAATACAGTTAACACAAACCTCAGTCTGGTCACCAGGCTATAAACTGGTGCAATGAAACTAGATCAGATTTATTTTCTTTCTGCTTTTTAAAATTTATTATTATTATTTTATTTTTCTATATGTCTGCCAAGTATTTGGCTCCCTCTCTAAAAACGTTCTGATCTTTTTGGTGTATCATTCGAAAATCTCTCCATAATAACCTCTTGAATTTCATCTATTTCTGCTATGCTTTGCAGTATAATAAACCAAGGTTTGCAGGAAGAGGTAATGTCTCTTATTAGAGCAAGTGTTAGGGATGGGAAAATCATCCAAGTTTCACATATAAGACGGGATGTCTTTTTGATGTAGACAGTATTAAAATTGAGCAAAGGCTCCCGGCTGAGTATCAATGAGTTAAAGAAGGAATTAGAATATGTTTGTTTATTGAGAAGCCTTGAATTATGTTTTATTTTAGAAAGTTTGTGTTTAAGCAAGTCTTCACCAAAGAATTAAGTAGTGTGAACTTTACCAACACTTTTTGTTAAACGCTTAATCCACACCCACATCAAAACAAAGACAGATGGCTGAGCTCTTTACATATGAGAAGGTGACTTTTCACACATAGCCTGAACAGTAAACCTTTTGCCTTTTTTTCACGGAAATACTAAGCTCCAAGATAATAAAGTTGCCTTAATTTGCATTTCTCCCAAGAAGTGGAAATTACAAAACTACAGACAACAAACGTTGGCTAATCAGTCTAGGGAAAAAGGTCCAAAGGGAAAACTCAGAAATGGGTTTGTTTAAAAGCTACAACAGGCAGCAAGGACCTTGAGCTATGAATGCTTTTGTTTTGCTAATCTACCTAATGTTCTATTGAAAAAAAGAGAAATCCTTGAATGAATGATTCTGACTTTGTTCTAGTGTGAATTGAGTAGCAGCTTCTTTAAAAAATTCCAATAGTT
This sequence comes from Corvus kubaryi, assembly GCF_017639235.1. Classification (NCBI taxonomy): domain Eukaryota; kingdom Metazoa; phylum Chordata; class Aves; order Passeriformes; family Corvidae; genus Corvus; species Corvus kubaryi. The sequence goes on along the minus strand of NW_024582059.1, from coordinate 17,246,547 downwards.
TGTATTTAAACAATTCTTCCTGAAGACCTTTTCTCAAACAGGTCTTTATATGGGAAAAACAACTGTTGATTTTGTAGTCATCATGTGAGTAACTTTAATAAAAGTCAGCAGGGCCTTGCCTACTGTGAGATTTTTTTTCAACCTGTAACCCTTAATCAGGATTGCTGTCAGCTCTAGAGCCTGAGGAAGGTGTCATACAGACAATATTCAAATGAAGCTGTGTTTTTCCCACAGCGCTGTTGGAAGGAAACCCTTTTTTGTTAGCAAAGCCTGAGAGACATTGGGATCCTGAACTGGAAGCTGAGTGAAGAAGGGTCTCCCAGACCGATAAACACTTTCCAAGTGCAGTGTGTCCCCAGAGCTGGAGCTGCACACCACCAACGACTGTTAAATATCTTTCCCAAATATAGGTTAGAAGTGTTAAGAATTTGTGGGAAAGTTTTCCTTCGGAGTAGACCACGGCTTAATGTTTATTCATACGCTGTAGTAAGCAAATGAGAAACTAAGCACTTTGTAAATGCTGCATCATTTTGACTGCTTGATCCACTCCACTGACAGAACAGTTTGGCGTAATTGCTGGCATACATAATATTTTCAAATGACAATTCTCCAAACAAGTCAGGGCCTGAGCTAACACCAGTGAAAGGTGAGGAGATGCTGCCTACATATTGAGCTGAATTCTAGACTATTAAATGTCACAGACAATTAAGATTTATAGTTGATGTTGTCCACAACATAAATGTATTCCCCTGCCTTCAGTACTTTCAGTTCCACAGCAGTTACTGGTATCTGTCTTCAGCTGTAGTTTTAGATGTGAAAGCTAATTTCTCTGCTCAACCCTTTCCCTGCCATTTGACCACAACTGTTTTGAAACAAGCCCCAAACACCAACAGTGCTGCCTCTACCTGCAGTTTTGATTTAACATTAGTAGTACCACTCATGCTGTTGCTTCTGAGTTACGCCAGGAGTGGAGCAGCTTCAGCTCCATGCTGCTGAGTATCTTCTCATGTAAATCAGGCAGGATTACACATAGGGTTGCCTTGCTAATGAGAAAAACACTTCATCAAGAATGAGTGGTAGGAAGCAATGGACAGCACTTTGAAGAAGTTCAAGAGACAACAAAGTATGGCCAATAATAAAGGTCTAGGGCTTTCAGCAACCTTTCAGTACTAAACTGATGCTAGGACACTGTCATAGGATTAGGATGGAGACCTTACATTTTCAAACATAGCCTATTTTGTTTTGGCATCTCAGTGTTTGGCTGTCAAATTCCCAACAGTTAGCTGCCACCACAATTAAAGGACATCTTTTTTAGAAGCAGTCAGAGAAGCAAAGATACAGTGACAGCAACAACACTGATGGCAAGAGGGATCCACAGAGCAGAATGAATGGTCAATACAGCTGTAGTGCCTGCAGATAGTCTGGCTCAGAAAAAAACCCCGACAACTGAGTATCAGCTATGAGCAGCTTGTAGTTGCATGAGCAGCAATGTGGAGCTGTTCAGAGTCCCTGCAGGGATGAGTTGCACAGACACAAGGGAAAGATATCTGTCTGTAATAACGAGCCTGCGCAGCAAAAATGATGAGCTGTTCTTAATGTGTCTGCTTATACCTGGTTTCAGAATAAAAGCTTGGTACTGAAAGTATTTTCCCTATTGCCAGAAAGAAGCACTTTTCATTTTCATCCTACATCTTCCAAAGGTGTACTGCCTACAAAAGTTGCCAATACATAACACAGGTTCTGAAACCTTAATTTTTTTCCATAGTAGGAGAAGATCCAGCTGTCCTGTAATGCTGTTTGGAATAAGAAAACCTTGTAACCGGTGATACCATAACACCATAATGCAACACAGAATGTGATTTCAGGTCCTTTGAATGTTTGACCTATATTACATAGGCCAGCCAGGTAGTTACTGTCAGTGCTTTCTGCTCCACCTGGTCAAACTGCACCGTGTGTTATACGGAGATTATCCTTCCTGATACCTATTAGGGAGTTTGCCACATCCTCCTGCTCTAGTTGATAGCATCACAGATTGCCTTCCCAGCAAACCCTGTGGCATACAGCTATGTTTTTCTCTCCAGATCTAAGTTTCTGACAGAGAACCACAAATAACCTACTAACTCTCAGAAAAAATCTGTGATCTGTCTTCCACCTGAGTGATTTTTTTAAGTCATGCTATATTTTCAAGGCACTCTTCATAAGGAGAAAGACCAGAAGTATTTTAAAATCTCTTTTATCTTCCAGGCCTCACAAACTGGAGAATATAGGCAGTCACAGGCTTTGGGAATCTACAAAATGCTAGCCTTTACTTCCAGCTGATAATTTGTCTTCCTACTTTGACTACTAGCAAAGGTAATAGCAGTGATGCTAGTTGTAATGATTTTGCTGTCAGATGAAAAAAGCTTCCACAGCAGCACATCCAGTTTGAAGACCAATATGATCTAATCAATAATACATGAAAAAGATACCTGTATGGCTAAAAAAAGACTAGGATTGACAGCTTTCTAGAGATGTCTTCCAGACTGTATTTTTTCTTTCCCAAATTACAACTTAAGATCATGCTGCACAGCCATTTCTCTTAAATAAACAGCCACTGATGGTGACACCTTGAAAGGCACTACCAGCACCCTTATATAGAACTCACAGCATGCACACACCCTCTTTGTTAACTGCACACCCACTGTGACTCTTAGGATTTAAGTCTAACAGAAGAATCAATCGGATGCACATGGAGCGAGCGTACTCCAGATGAGCAGCTGCTTGCTGGAATCCTGATACCTCCCACCTCAGCAATAACACATCTCTCCCCTCCCTGTGGTTACTAAGCTAAAAGGCACAGTCTGAGAACGGGAGCTTTTTGTTTTACCCCAGTGATGGAATTCTGGTTTCAGGCTGAACCACCCTCCTCATGTAAGCTGCAATTATTTTGCGACAAGGCCCATTTTGGAGAAGGTAAAGGACAGGCCTGTTGCACTAATACGTAAGAGATTTTCCCTTTATCAGTAAGAGTTTTGGAAAGCTGAAGGGTTACTGAATTCCTTAAGAATATCTAATAAAATTTCTCTTTATTTTTTGTCCTAATGGAAACAAAATCATTATGATCCCAGTGTCTCTCTGCATATCTTTCTCTCAACCTGAATACCTTTCACATCCATGCAGCTGGATTTGATAAAGCATAGAGGTCTCAAGGCAATTAGATTCCTACAAAGTTTTATGCAGAAAGGGAATGCACTAAGGACAAAGACTCTGAGAGTATTTATATATGCCTATCAGGTATGTGTCAGGGAAAGGCAGAAGCATAAAATTATTAAACGTCTTGGAATACACAGGATCCTCCTTTGTGGACATTGCCCTGAGACTATGAGAAAAACAAAACTCAGGCAGACCTTCACATTCTTGGACACTCTGTCAAACAACAAGATGCAAACTGACCGGAAAACTGAATACAACCCTAGACCAGCCCATCTCATTCTAGCACTTGGCCTAAATAACAGAGTCCTTGTTTTCCTGGGTTTCAACCTTGAACAGTCAGGTTTATCTTACCAGGTTCCGTTTGGCCTTGGCACACCAGCTGTCTGAAAGAATTTCCAAATCCAGTATACGATGACTCTGTTTGTCCTGGCACATCATACGCTGACCTAACATCTGAATGGGCAACCTGGGTGAACTGTTTAGAATGCTCTAGTACACTGCTGCAAGGGTCACCTGAATTTCCAGCTCATTTTGAACGTGGTGGCACAAAAGCTCAGAGAATTAACAGGCAGGTAGTACTGTGTGTTGGCTTATTTTCTTTATCATAAGCATTTCTGACTGGCCACTGCTGTTCCAAAATGGAAGTTAGGCTACATGGATTTGCCTGTCTAAATCACTTCCTAGCTCTTCATCAACCTCTAGTTTTAGCAACACTGTCCAGAGTCTGTGTCATAAGTTGTGTCCAACTCTGGGTCCCCCAACATCAGAAGGACATGGACCTCTTGGAGTGAGTCCAGAAGACAGTGATGAAGATGATCAAAGGGCTGGAGAACCCCTCCTGTGAAGACAGGCGGAGAGAGCTGCGGTTGTTCACCCTGAAGAAGGCTCCAGGGTGACCTCATTGCAGCCTTCCAGTATCTAAAAGGGGGCTTATAAAACAGATAGAGAGCAACTTTTACATGAGCAGATAGTGATAGGACAAGGGGGAATGGTTTTAAACTAAAAGAGCTGAGACTGGATGTAGGAGGAAATTCTTTACTCAGAGGGTGCTGTGTCACTGGAACAGGTTGCCCAGAGAATTGTGGATGCACCATCCTTGGAAGTGTTCAGGTGTTGGATGGGGGTCCTGAGAAACCTAATCTAGTGGGTGGCATCCCTGGCCATGGCAGGGGTGGGTGGAACTAGAAAATCTTTAAGGTCTCTTCTCCCCAAACCATTCAATACATAATTGATACATGCTTGATAAAAAACAGTGTCACTGTATGTGATGGTGGAGGTTAGGAGAGAAGCACCCTTCCAGAATGTTACTGTTTTTAAATGACCTAGGCTTTGAGCTAATATTTGTTGCTAGCATAAAGAGATTGGGAGTTTCCATTAATATCTCTCTTCCTTTTAAAATCTACTTTATATAAACAAGTAGAAGCTTTTAATCAGGCAAGGCAATAAAATGTGGGCAAAACATGGACAACACTGCAAGACTGCATGGGAAAAGTGAATAGTGCAGCTATTCTGGAATGGTGGTGTCAGCCTGGAATGACTCCCTGCTGAGACATTTTTATTCCACAAAATCATTGATTTATTTTGGATGACAGTACACATATGCACCATTATTCTGAAGAGCTATTCTGGCCGACAACACTAGGCAAGCAAGCATGAAGCATGATTTTCAGAGCCATAGGCAATTTTATTGCTGTCTGGGTCCCTTCAAAATATGTGGGAAAATCATGGTTTCAGCCTGTCAAATCCCAGCACAAGCTAGAGCAGCATGAAGTATTTTCATTTATGTTTGTAGAATTTTATTTCAGCTTCTTTAAAAACATAAAAGCCCTTCTTAAAACCTATTGGTTTTTAATGCAGATTAAAACTGAGAAACTATAAGATGGAAAACATTCATAGATTTTCCTCTTCATATTTTAACCAGCTAAAGAATTAATAGAACTTTGATAAACTTCCGTTAACGTTTTATACTGAAAATAAAAGTGATTGTGTCTGTGCATGTGTGAAAGAGTACAGACTTTCAAGATAATCTTTCTGACAGTTTTTTAAGCAGATCTCTGAATAGGCCTAGAACCTTGAACAATTTTCAGCTGCTGAGCCACAAAAATGCAGGAACTTGTGGAATTCAAGATGTCTCTGGGTGGCTTCCAGAGGGTCACAGAGAGATAAGGAATGAAATGAAAGTTTGCTGGTCAGATAGCTGCACAGCCATAAGGAATGTTTTGTGAATCTGCAAGTAGGGAGGCTGATCTAGGCTGTTATCAACAATTAAAGAGGAACCATCTGTGCCTGTACAAGGTCCATGTACAGAAATAGCTGGAGAAGTTTGTGAAGTCATTGTTGTGTGTTGGCCTTGAATCCTATCAGTATCAATTAAAATACCAATATTGTTAAAGACCTTATCACTACTACAGTTATCAGTTTTAGCTGGGACATAACAAAAATTTTTCCTGCTTATTCAGGAAAGTGAACATGAGTGTAGGTTAAGTGACTTTAACCTACAGGGTTTCTTCTTTCTGAGTTCTAACACCATATAGACGATGAGTTTTAAAAGCAACATGATTTAGTTAAGGCTTGAAGAGATAAACTAAACAGGAAAATGCCTGTCATAAAGAACCTATATGCTCATGTTCTCTCTATATATATAATCTTCTCAGAGGCCACAGCTGTATTTATACCAGAATTTCTGTGACTAACAAACAAGTTTCACCTCTTTCACAAATATTTGTCTTCATTGGTTTTGAAAAAATGAAATCAAGAGAAAAAGTAGTAGCAGATGCCAAAGCTACAGCTAGGTGTAAACTCCTACTGTACTTGGGAACATAGCTTTAAAACACTAGAATGGTTATATTGTTTCCATTACCTGTGGCACATAACCAAACCTCAGCAGTAAGGTTAAACCTGCGATAGCCAACCAGATATTCCAATATTTTTAGATGCACAAATGAATTAAAAATAACCTTTAAAAGCTCTTACAAACAAGCAAAAAAAGAAAAAAAGCACTATCAGGAGTGTGAAAGTGGATTTTGCACAGGATTAACTGCTTAGAAAGGCTCAGAGTGAAAAGCATATTAATTGTAATGTAGCTGAGAACTCTGTCTCCTATTGAGCAAATAATTTAAAAAACCTCTCTGAGATTTACTGCAGCTAATGACATTAGATTTAAAATGCTTAACTTTATAGTCAGATTCATATTGTTTTCTGAATTGGCATCATTGATAGCGAGGGAATTTGTTCAAAAAGGAGAGAAACAAACCCTATAATCTTCATGGATGTAAATCTTGTCTGCAGCTTACCTTTCACTTGAACTGAATAAATTGCAGAATAATCCAAACCTTATTTGTGCAACTATTGAAAGTGAGCAGCAGTATCAGAAACACATATCTAGAGACAGAAATAGCTGTCATTTAGCTGTGCCATGCAGAACTCATATACATATTATTTATATTTATATATGCACACATAAATATCTTTTTCATACTGATAAACATTCTTTGAAACTGCTTGTTTGCAGGGCAAGAGGAGACCTTGGCCCTTCTGATTCCAAACAATTTAAAAAGCCACTAGACTTTGTTTCTAGTTTAATGCAGGCACAGGAATAACAATTGCTAATAATCTATTATACTAAAATCTCTCTTGCAGCCACTTTGTGGTATTTCAGTCTCTACAGGACTTAGATACTGTTTTAAGAAAATTCTTAGCTATTCTGGTTTAAAGGAAATAACCACAATATGAAACAGAAGTCTGTATTTTTGGTTGTTTCCAGACTTGTCAATGCAGCTCTCTCCTCAGCGTAGTTCTTTTTGTAATAAACACTTTAGATCTTTATTCTATGGCAAGTATATTGTTATTCTTAAGCAATTATGTAAAAATTAACATTAATAAAGGATACTGATAACTGAGAAGCGTACCCAAGGAACTGTGTACTACTGCCTAAAGCCACCCTAGGCTGAGTATTGGCTCTAAGTCTTAAAAATTACATTACCAGTGTTTGTATTTTTACAAGATTTGTTATCCATTGTTTATCTGGATAGAGCTGGAAGCCACTAAAAGAGGTGCAAGAAAGAAATGTTATTACATCTTGTGTAACTCATCAACCTCCACTTATCCCTGTATCTCTTGACATGCAGACCACTGGAAAAGGCAATCCCATGGAAGACAACTGAGATTATGTACATGGCATGTATAGAGCAGATAAGCTGAAGAATGATATACTACTCTATTCAGAAGGGAAAAAACCCCAAAACATTGTAGTACCTAGACAAGGTAAGTTTTACAACCACAGATAACATACACTCAGATCTATGATACACCTGAACATTTGTTGCAGGTGCAACAAACATTATGTTTGCAAGATAGAGAAGCTCCATGGAAAATTCAGTTTCTAAGTGACATAGACTAAGCACAAAAAAAGAAAAAAAGAGAGAGAAAAAGTGTAGTTGTATGGAAAAGGTGGTACTGCTAGCCAAAATGTGTGGGGCTTGTGGTCTTTCTAAGACTTGACACAGCAACAGTGGTGTTAAGTAGGGGGCTGAGCAAGTGTTCCCCATCATGTACAGGTTACACTCACACTCACCAAAGTGACCCGATCAGAGCTCTGGCTCTCCAGTGACACCAACCAGGGTCTGGGTACCTAACACGGGTATCCTGATGGGATGACCACCTGCTTTCTAGGTGTTGTAAAAGCTGAGCTAGGCCTTCACAGCTAAGTAGACATCCTTTAGTATACAAGAGACTGTTTGATATCAGTTAAAAGAAAGGAAGTGTACGGATGCATCTTTTCTAAGTGACTCGTATATACAGCAAATTCTGGCTTAGCAGAAGTGCTCCGTCTGTTATGAATTCCAGTTATTTGTCTCATTCACTAAAGTAAGCTCTTCCTGTTAGCCAAGACTGATTTGCAAGATAGTTCCTTATATCATAGAATTCCTTGAAGATGTATTTTTACAGTCTTTTTTCAGAGTAGCAAAATATAATAAGGAATCAGAGAATGCCAGAATCAATTGTTCGGAAAAGACCTCTGAGATCATCGAGTCCAACCTTTGAACACCACCATGCTAACCAGACCATGGCACTTTCCTTAAACAGCTCCAGGGGTGGTGATTGCACCACCTGCCTGGGCATTCGAATGCTTCATCACCCTTTCTGTGAAGAAATTCTTCCTAATGTCCAACCTGAATCTCCCCTGGTGCAGCTTGAGACTATGTCTCAAGTTTGCCAGGTGTGTTACAAGCAACAATAACATACTTGCCAGTTAGCTCAAATATTGTCATTCTCTCAAAGGATTATCTGCTCCAAGCACATGATAAACTTAATCTCTAGCCATGTTCAAATCTCGGTAATTATCACACAAGAAGGGAAATCAAGGAAATAGTCTGTTTTGTTAAGGACACCTGGAAGATCTGTCATAAACAAAAAATCAAAAAGCAAATTTTGAAGAAAAACATTAGACTGATATCCTTAAGGGAGGCACATTTAGTAAGCAGCACTACCACTCTCTCCTTTCTCCTAACCAGTAGGCCTCAATTATAAAGATGAAAGCACTTAGCACTCTCCCAGACTCTAGTTACATCTCTCTTCTAACAAAGATTGTCCTCTGATGCTAGAAAAAAAAATGTACCTTGTGTTCATGTGTAAAAGGCTCAACTTTCTTAAAACTTAAGCTTAAAGAGACTTTATAGAGAACTTTATAGAGATAAGAGATGGTTTCAGAGATACTTACTGGGCTTCCCTCACAGCACCAGCTCTGTCGTTCCACCCTCAACTATAAAAAGTGCTGAGAGTTGTGTCCTGATCACTGCTCTGAAAGTAAGGCCAATAAATAGCCCCTAGCATTGGGTTCCTGATGAGGTAAACTGCTGACACACAGCAGCCCGCCTCTCCTCACACTGCTGGGACACACACAGACGGTGAGGCAAAGTGCTTTCAAATAGCAGCTTTATGCTCACGGACTCCCTGTTTTCCAGAATCTATTTTCCCTCAAGAATAATAATTTTTTAAAATACTTGCAGCTCTTCTACTTTAAGGAGAGCATCAAGAAAGTCTGTCAGCAATTTACTGCGAGGACAGAGGGGACAGGAATTTGATGTTTCATAGTAGATTATCACCAGCTATCACACACTTTATGTGCCAGCAGGTATCAGGCTGGAAACAGATTTGTGTTACTTTATCACAGACCTCAAACTCAATTCCTTAACAATATGGCCACACTGATGTAGCTGCTGAATAGAAGACCATGATTTAGACTGTGCTTATTAGACTTTTATATTGAAGTAATTCAGGAGAATAGGATCAAAAACCTGCTTTCTGTACAGTTACTTGGTATTAGCAGCATCTATGCTTACAAAAGAGAAAGTTGGCAGAGCAGTAAAAGCATATCTGTGTACATTATTCATGCACATTTATCTGTCAGCAGATACAGTCAAAATCCTCTTGATAACTACTTTCAATATTGATTAAAATAGTGTGCATGTTTTACCATTACTGGAGACACTATTTTATGCATTCGATAAGCAACGCTTGATAACTCAGTGAATTAGCCAAGTTTATTTAAAAGACAGAGAAAAATTTTGGCTTCCTTGAAGTTTTTTTATGAGCATCATAGGAATTTTACTTCTAAACTGTAACTGCCAAGGTGCTGCAACTCTATATTGACAAGTCTCCTAATTCAAATCCACTAGACTGTATTTATTTGGTGTGCTAAAGGAGACTAATGGTTAAAGCACTCACGTCTCTTTGTGGCTGAAGAAAAGCATCAGAGCTCTATACTTCACAGATTTCTGGGAAGCTAGTAAGATGTGTGGCTGAGGCTCTAAGCCAAGAAGTGGGCAAATGGCAGCAGAAAATAATTTCAAGTTACTTCAGGACCTTTGCTGAGTCATATCAGTTTCAATGTCTGAGTGAGCTAGTCTGTGTGGATTCCACATCACACTCAAAACTACCAGAAGGGATTTTTTGCCTGCCTTTAATATTTTTATAGCTAATTTACAACATCTGCCTGAAAAAACACCACAACAGATTGAAAAATATAGACTCAGATGGTGTGTTTGAACATCTCATGTAGCCAAGATTTGACAGATCCAAATCCAATTACCTTGCACCACTACTGAAAAGAAATGTTCTCCTACCAGTCTGTCTGGTAGATGGTGAAATTATCATCAATACAGACAGAACCACTGTAATATAAAAATTCTACTAATTCCTTTTCATTTTTTGATGTAGTAGCTGATGAGTCTGTTATTCTCATCCATGCCTCACCTCTTTTAGGCCCAGAGAGTGGCTCAAGGCACTTCCCTTCTACAAGGTGGGTGGGCAGAGTACAAACTGATTTATTTATCAGACGAAGCACTGAGAGGCACTTTCACACAGAGAAATGAGTTCTGGATCCCATTTTTCCTCCCTGCTCTCTTCACTGCTCCATGAAAGGAAAAGAGACCATACCTACCAAGCAGCAAATTAAAATGACCATGCTCAGCTCAACAGTGTTTTATCATGGATTTGGTGGATAGATTTGGTCAAAAGGTCAAACTACTCCCATGGAGAACAAAAGTGGCAGCTCTGTATCACCTGTAACAGACACAGACACAATTCTCACCTTAGCTTTGCCTGCTTCCCGGGGGCCAGCATCGCCCCAGACTTATCTGTAGGTAGCTCTCACCTGGACTCACCTTAACCAGACAAACTTTTCCATGGTGGGAATTGGAGAGGGATAAGCCTTGACTTCACTGGCATATCAAAGCAGACCTGCAACCTACCTCTTTTGCTGCAACCCTTTCAATAAATTCCAGTTTATGCAGTTAATGGAGGGACAGAACCAGCTCTGTCGTTATTATGGCAGAGATGTGTTATGTGGTCATTTACAATTCCAGTTCTGTAGGACTTTTTCTTTTGCCATGAGTTTTTCTTTTAAAAACAGTATATTGAAAATTTATACTTGGAATATAAACCACTTTATGTGATCGTAATTTTAACAGACCTCCAAAATAAAGTTTTGCTGATGGAAAAGATCAAGTCTGTCAGGGAGAAATAAACATATTCTCATGCTCACTGCTACCATTTGTATTGTCAGGGAGCTTCCTGTATCCCTAGATCATAAAGACTTAGAACAATATAGCCTAGGAGTTAGTGGTAAGAAGATTTACTATGTCATCCTACTTACTACAACAGCGTGCTTTGTTCAGTCTAGATGCTTCTTCCATTTCACTCAGAATATCATGTGAACTAAAATAACTCAGAGTCAAGAAAAAACACTAGACTGTATGCTGCAGTTTATCCCATCTGTTTCTAATTTAATCATACTAATTAGCTGAGCTATCATAAATACATTCTCCTTCTGTCATCACTGTTCACATTCTCCATATTTATCTGCAGATGCCAGGAGCACTTATTTGTTCCTGCTACACGGTAAACATTGTCATGTCAGGAACCCTGCTGTGATAAAACTTCCCTAACAAACAGCCACCCTCCGGGAAAAAACCAGTGCCCAGCTAGGTAACAAGTAGTAACAGGCTATCAGGTGGTGACAAACACTCCAAGATTTTACATCTAACAGTTTGTCACACTTCAGCAGTTCAAAGCAAAGATTTTCAGGAGCCCAGGACTAATCTTAACTATTTTTTAAAATCTTCATTAGCATATTAGCCACGTGGTTTAACTCTGTTATCTATTATGTGTAGGGAAAGAGCAAATGTAAGAAGGAATGTGATTACATACGGTACTATTTTGCAGCCAGGTAGAGAGGAACAATGCCCCTAAACTCTTGGGATCACAGACAGGAGGTGCAGCAAGTCCAAAAAAAAAAAACCAAAAAAAACAAGAGTACTCTTAAAATTTTGACACTTTTTAAAGTATTTGGGAGTTTGTTTAAAATCACAATTCAGTGCCATTCAGTTTCTATGCAACATCTCTTAAACATGATTTGTTTGGATACAGCAGTCACAAAATTTAGCTCGAGAAACTTTGCAGGAAAACATTTAACTTCTATTTCCTGTTTCTCTGTTGATATTTCATAAACTATAATTAGGTTGTGCTTTTTAAGGGTGCCTGTTGTTATAAACAGATAAATAAATAATTTAAATCAAATGTTCAATGTCAGATTTCAAGGTTTTATGCAATCCAACTGTAATCCAGGTCATGGATTTAGAAGATACACTTTCCTTACAAAGAAGTAGATTCTGCATAATTCAGAAGAGTTTTACACAGAACTGTATTCTCAGATGGATAAAGATGTGTAAATTCCTCAAAATCAAAGAGAACTGATACCCAGGAGGGCAAAGCAGACAAAACAGCCCATCAGCAACTCAACCACATGAAAGACCACAAAGAAACTCCAAAGCCACCCACGCAGCTGCCTGAGGAGGCTGTCAAGGAATGAGAGGCTCTTGTTCAGCTCATGTTGCTGCTGGAAATGTGTTTGAAGAACTTGGCAATACATCTGGATTTTACAAGTGGCACACAAAGATGAGAAAAATGAAATCAGATTGAATTATGTGCTGCAGTACCCTGGTGGTGTCACATCTCAGCTAACTAGAATGTAATTTAATTTACAAGATAATGGAACGATCTCCTGCATTTGTTACTTTCAGAGGAGTAGCTGACAAACACCCACAGTGTAAGCACAAACTTAACTAGACAAACTTAACTAGACAGACACCTTAAAGGCAAAGAAGATAGGATCCTTTTTCTAGTATATTAAACTGTACTTATTTTTTAATAATATCTATTCTAGATACCTAGAAAGCCTCCATTTCTGAAAAATTAGTATCAGGCTTTGAAAATCAGAGATCTATAAAACCAGAATAGGAATGGTGAAGAATCAATCCCTTTTTTCCTGCATGCTTCACAAACTACCAATATGTACTGGTAAAAGAATAATACAGCTATTGTATCATTTGCTATTGATTTCTACCTCTTTGGCCTATATAAAGCTGACAGAAATGCCCCATCTTACTGTCTTTCCACTTACAAATCTGAAGATATCCCTTCTCAAAATTCTGCTTTCCTCAGTAAGGAAGAAAGAGAGAAGACAAGAGACTTAAATTTTCAAAGTATTTGTCAATAAACATTCCGAACAACACATCTTAAATTTTGTTCTCTACTACACCAACATAGCTAGCTGCATTGAAATATGAAGAGCGTTTTTGATGAGAAAACACTTATTTTAAACAAATTGTTTTAGATGCCTTCGGTTTGCTGCAGGGAGCAGAAGGGAGAATGAGACAAAACCTGGAACACTGAAGGCGTTTGTCTTCAACACTTATTAAATGCTCCCTTGTTTTGTTCATGTTGTCAATCTGTAGTAAAATGAACAGAATCTTAAATACACATGGTGACGACTGCAAACTCCTTATTCAGCCTCTGTTTAATCTTCCACAACACTTTTTGTTTAAATTTGTGAGTGACTCATAGCAGTGGCTTCAGCCAAGCTTAGCACAGACAGACTTTGTGCATGCCCACACAAATACTGATGAGTCTATTCCCACTGTTGGCTTGTAGGATTCCCACTATCACTATCTTGAGCTTTTTTGAGGAGAGATTATTCTTTGCATAGGCCTCTGCCAAAGTGTCTCATATTCTGATGCTGGGAATAGTTGGAGACAAAAGTTTCTTTATGTTCATTTTCATTTATGGCCTAATATTGCAGGTTACTTTCTACATTAACTCAAATGAAATACTTGTCCTGTGAATTATGCTTTTATAGGCTCCTGCATAATTTTCTTTTATTTACAGTGCCTTTCAAAACAAATTTATGTTGCAACAACATTCTCAAAATAAGAATCTATTCACATGCTATTGCTCATTGTTCCACACAGTTAGGAGACTTCTGTGACTACCCTCCTCATCAGACCTCTGCTCCAGACCCTTCCCCAGCTCCACTGCCCTTCTCTGGACACACTCCAGCACCTCAGTGTCTTTCTTTAGTGAGAGACCAGAACTCAACATGGCACTCGAGGTGTGGCCTCACCAGTGCCCAGTACAGAAGGACAATCACTGCCCTGGTCCCGCTGGCCACATTATTGCTGATGCCTTTCTTGGCCACCTGGGCATGCAGTGGATCATGGTCAGGGGCTGTTGAGTACCCACAGGTCCTTTTCTGCTGGGAAATTTCCCAGCCTGTTGCTTAAAAAGCCAAATGATCATTTCATGATCCAAGAAAGGGTTCTACTCCACCTCACTTTTCTGTGATGGATTCTTTTCTTCTTATGACATGGTTTTAAGCCACATCAATTTTGTCATCTGGCCTGTTTCCTGGCTGCTCAAATGCCTATGTCAAGCCTGAGGGAGGATGTGGAAATGCACACCTTGGGGCAGAATAGGATCTTTTGGCACCACCCCTGAGTTTAGGTTAGTGCAAGTGATCTCGGCACCACACTTGAGGATTCTGGTGGCCTATTATTAAGTGCACCAGCAGTAGTAAAGTGTAACAGGGTTTAGTTGTGCTTGAAGTTTCACAGAAGTTTAGTAGAGTGCTCTGAAACACTCTTGTATATTTAAAGGTCTAAGAGCCAACCAATTCTTAATCCTGACTTTTAAGTCTTTAAATATGCAAGACTGTGTCATATATGATGTACACTTTACTGAGGCACCATAGGAAAGCATACAGAGTTTAGGATTGGCATAGGGTTGAATTAATGAAATTTGACATCAAAATTGAGATGGGGAGTTGGCTATATTGGAATATCATCCTAAAAGTTTTTGCATTAGTTTTGATGTAAGCCCTGTGCATCTTTTACTGGCTTTCTATTGCATTGAGCTGCATCTGATAACAGGATAATTTTAGCTCAAGATCTGCCCCACAGTGAAAAGCAGACTTGTTGAGCTTGTATTCAGGGAATGAATTGAAGCCAGGTGTTTTCATGAAGAAACTTGGTGGTGACAGCTCTGATTTCAAGTTACACATTTCAGGACTTTTTCTAGGTATTCATGCAGGTAGACTAGGGCTTTCCTTGTCTGTAAGGAGACTACTATTACCTATGGGTCCTACAGTGGACTTGGAGAGCTGAAAATCATGTGTTTAGATGCAAGATCTAAGGTAGGTAAATTCTGAATTGGTAAACCCTAAACTCTGGTCCTCACTTCACCTTATTTTTAAAGAAGGCATTTGTTTCTCAGACTTCACATAGGACTACTATAATTTTCTCTGTATCTACAAAGTCTTGTTTTTAAAATCCAAGTCATTCTAGTTAACCTTTAGTTACAATTCTTACTTAAAAATCCTGCCCTTTGATTTCATAACTAAATTTGGCTGATCTAATCCTTTTGTGTGCACAGCTGAAAGACTCCACATGTACCAAGAGATGCATTTTACAATTGACCAGCTAATTAAGATCTTTGAGTGTACAGTGTCAATAGGTCAGCCTAGACCTCAGGGCAGCAAATATGCCTCATTTCTCTTCTGATTATATCATACTTTTTCCTGTTTCCAGATCTATTTCTACAGCAATCTCATTGACAAATTGATTAAAATTTGGGGGGACTTGGCATTACGTAAGTAAGTTTAAATACTACATAATGTACCATAATTTACAGGCAGTGACAGGAAGAGAAGTATCTAGAAAATCTGCTTAGTTCCTCCCATTTATCGTAATCTATAATACAGTATCAACTTGTAAAATGAGAGGTGGAAGATACTGCTGCCCAAGGATGGAAATAATTCTTCTGTTCATATGCTGGTATAACCCATCAAACACCAGGCTAGAACTACAATTTAGATGCCTTTCACTGCCAGCTGTGTTTGATGATGGTAGCCAAAGTAGTTAATAATTATCCAGTTCCTTTCCTATATGTTTTTGAAATAAATTATCTTACAGATACTTATATCTATCCATTTATCTAAACTTTTGATGAAATTTGACAGCTTCCACATTCAAGCATCCTTCAAGCTTCTGAGAAGACTGGAAGAAGCTCACAAAACTGTTTGCTGCTAACGCTGTAACATGAAATAATCTGGGCTTCACATCAGCTGTGATGTCTCATCACAACAGTGGGGCCTAGTGAACGAAGAAAGAAGTAGTTTCAAATAATATTTGGGTTCACAAGATCCGAATGGCTACCAGATGAGGCTCTGAGCTGCCTGGGGATCTGCCTACGGGGGTCGGAGTTGCCCATGCACGGTGCAGAGGGATGAATGGGCTCTCTGTGTCCCCACTGCCCCGAGTGGGAAATCTGGCTGATCACATCTGGTGAGAGCCCTGAGGTGGGCCACTGGAGTAGACATCAATAGGGAACCCAGGGGCAGAGGGGCTGACAGTGCTTCCTAAGCTGTCAAGTTGTTCCTCAACTGTCTGTTTTACATGATTTATTAATTCTCTGGTGTTGCTGTGACCCAGGGACAGTGTTACTCTGGCATTAGGCAGCAAGCTTTGAAGCCAGAGAGAGGAGAATATTTTCAGTAGCTGCATGGATTTTAGTGCTGCTGGCTTCAAAAATCCTTTCTCAGCCAGAAGTTAAGAGTTACAATGAAGGGAACATGAAATGAAAAAAAATAACTGAAATGTATATATTTAAGTTTCCAATTATCAGAATATGTCATATAGATAGGAAAGCACGCCAGATTATTTATCTGTAATACAAGGAATTTTAACAGTAGTTACAATATTTGTATTTTTGTTGTATTGGGTTTAGCCATGTATCACACAGCTAAAAATACAGCTAATTTTCTGATACTTGAAATATTTGTTCTCACAGATGGCAAATGGATGTTTGCAATGAACTTAAGAATCAAATACAAATTTATACATCACGCTAAATAAAATCTATAAAACTTCCTCTCTACAATTCATACATTAGTCATGAATCTCAATGCACTTGAAAAAGTATAACTCAAAGCTAATATTCACTCACAGCTTTTGTGTGTGAAACCAGCTGTTCTTATAAGCTACTTCATTTGGAAATTAAATCTACTTCTCTATTATTGCACAATTTAAAAAATATATTGAAATTAGAAATGTGATAATTTTTAGCTTGTAGAACAGCATTTAGTGAGTTGTTTTGTTGTTGTGAAATATCTCATTAGGTGTTTGCTATTTTGCTTCTTAGAATGTATCTTCTTGTATATTCATATTAGTGACATGGGGTCAAGAAGTCCATATAGTACAGAGAAAACATGGTGGGATGATTTGCAATGATTCTTAGGTGTCCTAGAGAGATGGTTGAGAAAATTGTTTCTTTCTCTGATGAATTTTAATTTCCCTATGGTGAATACCATTGCATGACTGAGCTGGACACTGTATCCCTTGTGTCCTAGCCCAGTGGATTCCATGCATGTAAGCATGATACAACTGGTTCCACACCAGGAAAAGAGACAGCCTGTAGCACTCTGTGATTGAAATGGAAGATGCAGAGGGAAAATCTGGCCTGGATAACTGCATTCCATTGAGCTGAACTTCGCTTCTCTCGTAGCTCTCCCATGGTTTTGCTCTGCACTGATAACCAGTAACCATGATTAAGCCCAGAAGTAGCTGCCTTTTAACATTAACTGTGAAGACACTTCATGTGTAAGTACTGACTTATCCTGAGTACTGCGAGCACTGAAACATGAACACAAAAGTGTCTGACTCTTGTGGTATGTCGAACCCAAATGAAACAAGAAAGCACTTAAGTCATGCAAGATGTTGAAGTTTTCAATCTGATTTTCAAACAAAACCATTTAGATTTACTTCAGAAACTAATTTAAGATGGATCCTGACTGAAAAAAAAAAAAAAGCTGAACTCATAATTTTTATGCTTGAAAGAACTTGTCCTCTTTTTATAGCAACATCAGAATTCCAGTGACTTACCTTCTTATTTGGACTGTCTTTTACTATATGCCATAAGAGGCTGTAAGCAATCTTCTAAACAGACAAATTACTCCAGATTGCATGTCAGATACTTCAGTGTCAGATGCTCCTAAGGAAGCATGTTCTCATCACATGGTTCTTGCAAGTCATTCACCAGTTTATTAAGCATTGACTCAAAAATTTCAAATCAAGAAGGAAAAAAAATCCCTTTCAAGGATTGCTGCAGAAAATTCAGCTTTGAGAGAGGAAATGAGGCATGGTAGTAGATGCTGAAGCATGAGTGAAAGGTACAAAAGCAGCCTGACCAGTGTCTCTGAACACTCTACTTCTACCCTTTTACTGTTTACTTTACATTAAAGTAAATACTTTTCTTTCTATTTTGCATGCAATCCACTCTTCTTGGGTCTGATTTTTTAGTGAAACTAAGAAAATCTAGGAAACAAGTGCTTTTTGTAAAAGATGTGGAAACATCATCCCTTTTCAACAAAGAGATTTTATGTGTTTTTCTTACCTGCTGCGCTATGGGAAAACAAACTTCCATTCACTTTGTGCAAACTGTAATCATCTGTACTCGTTTTACTGTGCCCATTGCTGCAATTACAGAAATTTCACATTCCCTGAAGAAATATGTTGTAGTTAAAAAAAATACACATATATACGTACATACTTCTGGACATTTTTCAGGCTGAGAGAGAGGAAAATTACTCACTGGCCTGTCCATGTAGGGGATACTTTCACTTGGTGTTGCACTGCACAGAATAAAACTGACCTGTTCTAGAATTTATAGAAATATGCCTACACAAGTAAAGACGAGACACAAACACTGAGAAAAAAAAACACTTGGACAACTGAAATTAGTAGGAGGAACCAAATATATTTTCCTCTATTCTATCTCATACTATGGAATGGAAATGTTTATTTTGTTGGCTGATGTTTATCCACTAAAAATAGCAACAGAGAGAAATTTTATAAGATGTGATATATTTGTATGAAGGTTGAGAGTGAGCTGAATAAATCAATGACTAATATAGTGATGAGGGACATAATGGCTTATTTCTACCCATACTTGACATCATGCATTAATTTTGTAGAATTATTCAGGTCTTGAAACAGGGCAGAGGAACAATCTTGATGCCTCTCAAAGGAAATGGAGAGGAGACAGCTAGGAGAAAGAGCGCTAATAGAAACAGAACATAAAAAATGTTTATGAAATGTGTCAAGGCAAGCATTGTAGGGTCCAATTAGTAAATCGAGAAGAAACATTCATATCCCAAAAATTAAAGTTTAAAATGTTTTGTGATGGAAGTGATAGAAGAAAGATGTCCAGTTAAGCATAAGAGAGGAAGACATCATGTCACTGCATTGCAATGAGTCCAGTTCAAATTTTAGTAAGCAAAAGAGAATCTCTACATGTAGGATCACAGAATCACAGAATTGATAATGTTGGAAAAGACCTCTAAGGTCATCAAGTCCCACTGTTAACCCAGCACTGCCAAGTCCATCACTAAAAAATGTCCATAAGTGGCACATCTGTATATTTTTTGAATACTTCTAGGGACACTTCCACTACTTTCCTGGGCAGCCTGTTCCACTGCCTGGAACCACTGCCACCACCCTTTTGGGGAAGAATTTTTTCCTAATGTCCAACCTCAGCCTCCTCTGACACAACCTGAGGCTCTTTCCTCTTGTCCTGTTGTTTGTTCCTTGGGAGAAGAGGCCAACCCCCACCTAGCTCCAAACTCCTCTCAGGCAGTTGCAGAGAGTCCTAAGGTCATCCCCGAGCCTCCTTTTCTCCAGGCTAAACACCCCCAGCTCCCTCAGTTGTTCTTCATCAGACCTGTTCTCCAGACCCTTCATCAGCTCTCTTGCCCTTCTGTGGACTCACTCCAGCCCCTCGATGTCTTTCTCACAGTGAGTGGCCCAGCTTCCACTAATGCCAGTTGCTGGTGCTTCATTCCCACAGATAACCCCAGGGACAGATGACAGTCCTCAAGGAGCTGTGGTACCTCCTAGGCTGAATCCAAACTGGGAACTTTTCTGTTAGCACATTCCAGCCGGGCAAGTCCCGAGGCTGGTGCAGACCTCAGCACAAATGTGACAAGCTGCTCCAGTTTCCAGCAGGAGGCACCTGGGAAGAACTCTCCCCAGAGCTGCATATCTGGGCCACCCATCAGGCCAGCAACTCACCCACTTTATCTGCACACACAGAGACAGCACTGGCTCATTCCGTGAGGGGACACTGGGAGCCAGAGTGCTATGGAGAAGTCAAGGTGGGCTGGGAGCTGGGTCAGTGACTGTGAGAATGGGGACACCAGTGTCAGCGTGGGAGAGCCTGAGGGGGCCATCACTACCCCTGGAGGCAAACTTCTCAAATCTGAAACGGTGTAACTACTGCTTACACAAGGGTTTGCCTGTGTACGTGGGGGCACACATATATAAGTCTAGTTTGGGATTTGTGATGACAGGTTGTTTAACTAAGAGGGAAGATCCCAGTGTTAGGACCATATTTGGAAGAGGAATGGCTTTGAAGTTTCTTTTGCAATCCTTGACGTATTTTTAGTTCAAAAATTCTTATGAAAATTGACTTCTCTAACTGGTTTTATGAGTACAGAGACAAAACACTGAAATGAGAAAACTTTATTCCTACTTAAATGAGAAATTTACAGTTATCCATAGAAACACTGCTCCCACAGACACACAGTGCCACCACAAAAAGGGAATCTGGTCTGCTGTGTTCAGCTCCTAGTACTGCACTCAGCAAAACACATAAAAACACGTGTCATTTTAAACACATGCTTAACCCTTTCCTGAATCACAGCCTAAAATGTTCCCAGTACACCTTCCAGCCCAGTACAGTTATTGGATTAGAAGCATGGAGAGAACAGCGTAAGGGAATGTGCCTATTCTATGGGAGAGTATTTATTTTAGACTTTCTGTACACACTATATTCTTCCTTGTCCATTCCCGCTTCATTAATATTAATAAAAGCTTGTGCATTCAAGACATTTGTAATACTGAATTACATTACTCAGTGGCTCTAATTATGTTATTTCTTGAGTTCCAAATTGACTCCCAGCCGTACTTATATTACCAGGTATAAATAAGAATATGATTCATCATTTACAGAAAGCACATTACATAAGTCAGCTACACAGTTGCACAACTGGGCACACAGACTGTCTGCATTGAAGGTACAAATAGGAACAGGAATGGAAATAGAGAAGATTTTCTATCCTTAGTTTGAAATCAAACTTAGACTACTATACTAATCATGTGAGCTCTGGCTGAAATAAGAACAGAAAACATTCATCACATGTTTTAGCTGTTTCAAACTAATAATAGTCTGGGACCGGTTTTCAAAGAAAGACGTAGCTGTGCTTAGGAAGTGTGTGAATCCCAAGTACAACTGCTGTGAATAAAAGCTTTTTTTCTTTGATTCTGCCGGATTCCTCATGAGAAAAATTTACTCCATATGCAGTACATATAATGGTTTTGCAATTCCAATGAAAAGTGTTAGCTACAGGCAGATGATACAGCATCCAAACTCTGCTACATTCAGCAGTGTGCTGTGGCCTACAGATGTGGCTCCAATAATAGTAAGTGAGCTCATCCTTATTGTGGAAGATTATTCATTAGGGAGAGAATAATGTAAGTGATACGATCATTACATCACCTTTTCCTGTACATTATTCTCACTACAGCTGACAGGGACAACATTTCTCAGTCTAAAGTTACATTATTTTCAAATTTTGCAGAGTCTAGATAAAAGTGGTGTTTGAAAGTATATGTAAAGATTTATTTGATAGCAAAGAAGAGCTAGTGCTGCAGGGATGAATTGCTTGTTCATGATTTCTATCTCTTTTCTTCATACAAAATAGTTATTCCATAGTGTTACATCCCATATCTATCAGCACTAGCTATTTTAATTTGTAAAAGATTTTTAAGAAAATTTTTAAGAAAAAGGTTTTAAAATCTATATAATCACAGAATCACAGAATGAGGGCTTTCAGTTGAAATAAAGGATCAATCTGATTAGTGTGTAAAAGAGGTCTTGATATTAAACTCAAAATTGCCAGAAGTTACAGACTCAGGGAGAATTATGTTCAGATTACAGCAATAACATATTTTGATGAGGGTAGAGTTAGCGAAGAAATATGAAGAGATTTCCTAGCTTTTTGTGTGCTTTTGATAATAATGGTTTATATAGATATAATCAAGGATGAGGAGAAAACCACATTCACTATGATTGAGATGGAATTTATCATGATAGTGTGTTTACTGATACTACTGCATTAAGAAGGGTAACAAGGTAAATCAAGAGCAGAAGCCTTCCTAATTTTGAAATTATGCATATTTTGGTCTTATTTTTCCAAATCATGCTGCTGTTCCACAAAGTTCTCGGCAGCTGCCATCAGAATGAGAATTACTATCAATAGTTTGTAAAAGCCTTAGCCTAGCCTATATTAGTATAGAGATGTGCATTTGTACGTCATGGCCTAGTTTTTCAAGTTTCCACTAAATAAGGACATTGTGAGGACTTAGAATGCTCCCGTGCAAATCTTACCGAGCGTTTCTAGAACTGAACTGATGTAGCAAAAAAATACCAGTTTCAAAATGCAAACAGTTGTCCTATTTGTGCAGCAGACATTCTTCAGACAACTAATAAAGTTTTAAAAGGAAACCCATTCTCTCCATTTAGTGTATTTGATTGAATATTGAGGTGAGAAACAGGAACAGACTTTTCATTCAGTTCCGCTGCTTTCCCTGGTGAGGACCTTTTTGCATAACCACTTGCCACTGTCAGTGTTCATAGAGAAGAAACATGTTGTTGGCTTAAACACAGGAGAGTGCAACTGATCCAAGTATCTTGCGTAAGGAAATCAGCACAAAATATTTACCCTGGTTTTGGCTTCTTTGCTATGGTATCTACCTCATGCACTTGTTGCATTCAGAAGGATTTCCTGCTGTTGTGTGCACCAAGCTGGTTTACTGCATGTGTTTCTGCTTCTGTACTATATTGTTTTTCCTGTCCAAACAGTTACCAAGCAATGCAGTCACTGTGCAGTGTAAGTGCTACAACACCAATAGACGAGTCTCCCAAATGCAATTAAATTAAATTCTGGAAACCTGCTCACAGAGAGAAAATTCTCTATTTCTCTCATTCCTCTCATTCCCAGATGTGAACAGAATGGAAAATGTTTTCTCTTTTTTTAAACTTGGGTATTTCACACTTGATAACTATGATTTACAAGTTGTCTTTAAATGGAAGATTTCTCTGAGACAAAGCATTTAAAGATTATTACAGTGTACGACCAGTAACAGTCTGACTGCAAAGGGCTCACTTCCATAGTAAAATGGAACAAAATAGCAATAGGTATTATCTATATAATCAGGATGCTTTACCATCACCTCTCAGAAAACCTGTTAGATATGCTCCCCTAGATAAAAAATGACTTTGAAAAAATGCTTGCCATGAGCAGGGACAGGAGCTCCTGGATGCCACTGCTGCTATGTCATGAGCAGAGTGGTTGGTGGCTGAGGGCTGCTGTGGTATGGGAAATTTCACCCAGAGTAAGGGTTATGTTTTGCCAGCTTACAAACTCATGTGGGTACACAAGGCAGCTTTGCTTGGAAAACTCTGTAGTGTAGATGAGGCCTGAGGAAATGAGGCTTGCTGGTTCCAAAGCAGCTTCTCACGCTGGCAGAGCTAAGTGCTTCCAGCCCCCTTTCCTCATCCCTGATCACTTCCACGCCTGTGCCCACGCCCTGTTTGTTCTTCTGCGATTGTCTGTGGAGCTGAATAATAAACCAGAGCAGAGAGCTGATCCAACTTTAAAGGCACTCCTCCTCCCCTCCCCGTTTTTTTCTGGTTTTGAGGACATGCTGTTGAGAGAAACATCCACAGAACCAAGACCTGAAAAGCTAGGAACCAGATCCTTATAACATCACTAAGAAGCCCAAAGGAAATTAGATACCTAATTAAATCTGTGAATCCGACCTTATATGACCTGTTTAGAATTGTGAGAATCCAGCTCTTTGGATTCTGGCAGGTTCTTCAGATTCTTCCCTGGCACCCTAAAACTCAGTTAATCTTCTTTGTCATTTACTCCATAAATGGTATTTTAATCTGTTGTTTTCTAGATCCTGAAGTTACATTTCACAAATATTTCACTAATTTAATTTCAGTGGATGCTGAAAAATGCACTAAAAATGTTGATTTAAGTCCTTGCTGAGGGATATGCAAATGCAACTGTATTCCAGAGATATTTGCATTAAAGATCTAATTGAATTAACTGTTCACACAGCTTCTACAGTCAGCTTGTCATGGCCTCCTTTCAAGCTTGACTACATCCATTTTTGATAGAGAGATTTAAAAGGTTTTCTCCTTTCCCCTGGGATTAAAGATAGGGATGAGCACTAATTAGCCACCTGCACCCACAGCACAGTGCTACAGCTTGTTTACCTTAAAGAATCTGCTGCAGCCCTGGGGGAAAATCAGTGTGGTGGGTTTTTTCTTTTAAACATTTCAAGTTCAGCTTTTTCAAGAGAGGTTTAACAGTTTCCACAATTGTTAGCATTACTAAGAGAAGCAAGAGTCCCTGTTTCTCACAGTGCTACCTGGATTCTGTAGAAGAAATAATAAATACTTTTTTTTTTATCTTATCTTTTTAATTTTTCTTGTTTGTCACGCGAGTCACACATTTGGTGTTAGCTGCAGCACTTTGGTGCCCATAACATATAAAACAAGACTTTGAAAATAAAAGTAACATTTAGCAATCATATTAGCATGATGTAGAATCCTCTAAGTAGGCAATTAAAATACAAGAAAAAAACCCAGAAATAAATAAAAGAAACGTCTTCATAAATCCTTTAATGTAGCAATGCTTAAGTAGTTTTTTTATTGGTTTCTTATTGAATGAAGCACTATTTAGGACTAGCAGCTGAAAGAGTTGCAATTTAAACTACAGTCTGATTCTTTTTTGCTGTTTTTCCTTTCCTTGGCATTTTCTGACTAAGAATGGTAAAAAGTGTTCTGCTTTTTTTGTCTTTTATAAGTTCTGACTCAGTGGCAGGCTGAGTACTACTTATGGGCCTGATGTAAAGCCTAGTGAAGTCAACTGGAATGTTTCCAATGACTTAATTAGACTTTGGATTGGGTCTGAAGTGCAGCAATTTACTCAACTCTGGAGCATAAATTACAGACATAAAAAACAAATTATTTGTGTGTTGCAGGATTACTGACAGCAAAATGTATGATGTCAGAAAAATAATAGGCAGAGATAGCCTGCACAAGTTGGAAAAGCCTAAAATACAGCCAAAGATAGGGGAATACTCTTTGGCAGCAATAGAGACAGTCTCAGTTCCAGTGCCAGTGCTGGAAAGTTGAGTAATTTGACAGACAATTATGTGATTAATCTAGCAGGAGAAGACATACTCTGTCTCCCTCAGTCACCACTCTGCTTGCTGCCTGAGCATTGGACTAATATCTGGATGAGATGATGGTCTGCTGGTCAGCAGGAAGGGCTCTGAGTCTGTAACCCCTGGAAACCCCTTTGGAAACGGTAAAAATTCCAGTGGCCAAGACTCAGAGCAAAAGTGAACAGTGCCAGCCGAACACATCAGCTGAGTTTGTTGCTAGAGTAAATAAGATAATGTTGAAGAGAATGGAATGTGAATGTTACCATGTTACCTAGCAAGAAGTCAAGCAATCTCCACCTGAAACATAAATTTTGTTGTAGAGAAGTATCTCCCAATTATTGTTCTTCTGAATTTCCATACTGCATGTCATGATGAGTTAGGAGTGACACAATGAGCTAGGTAGGTACTTGTTTCAGTCAAAATTTACTTAATTTCCCCTTGTTTGAAAACCTTGGGATGCCAACATCTTACCTAAGCTGCCCCAGAGAAACTAATGAAAATATTTGTTAGAAAGGAAAATATTTGTTATTTACTTGAACCACCTGTTCTCAGGTGAGTATTTTATTTCAGCACACAATAACCCAATCAGCAAAGAGTAGTTCTACTTTGGAAAAATATTTATTATTTTGGAGTAAACCCACTTTTTGTTCTGGAAGAGCCTATCCAAGCAAGAATCATTATCCTGGAATAGTTGATTATGCAACAGCTATGTCAATCCACTAGCTTGGAGTACATATCTTTAGCTTCCCCTTATTAGCAAATCAGGAAAGATTTTTATTCAGAGAAGTATTTACATAAAACAGTTTCTATTTTAAGAAAGTTAAAAGAAATATGAAGAAATGTGGGTAAAATACCTTTACATCAGTAGCTAATACTACATTGTAAGCCACATAACTGGAAGACATATATTTTATTTAAAAAGTTGGTATGCAAAATAAAATGGTATTTTTAAAAAGACAAAAAGATGTGAGTTCAACTTTAAACTAAGGTGTGTGTTTTCAGTTAACAGGTTTTGTCTTACACAAATTTAAATGCACAATTTATCTATGCTGTAGCATTTCCTCATTTGTTTTTAAGTAATGTTTTGCTATTAGAAGTCATCTCCCTCTCCCAAAAGCAAACAAAATCCTCTGTCAATAAGTAAAGAAAAAGTTTTAGCATTCTCTTTCTATTCAACTTTCTCCATATTTTGTCCCCATTTGTTTTCAGAGTTGAAAACAGAGAATTGACAGAGAAATTGGACAGACAAATGGAAAATAAAAGTCAAGGTTTGGGGTTTTTTTTCTATTATTACACCAGATGACACAGTAACAAACACAGATAAGGTACTGAACAAACAAACCTTTCCTCAGATCACACCTGTGCCTTAAAGTATGGTCATTTTTTACCACTCTATCAGTCTAATAACAGATTCTCCTCACAAACATTTCCTCATTTACTGCTTCAAATTGTCATGGTCATCACAACATTTTCCAAAGTGCAACAGAAAGAATGGGAAAGGGAGAAGCATAGAGACAAGAAAACCTTTGAATAATAGTTGGAAAGAAAAATTTTTAGTAACTGGAAATGCTTGTCTTTTAAAAATCATTACACAAGAAAAGATGGCTTTCTGAGAGAATTCTTTCCCTTTCTTTTTATACTGGCAGAAACTGTTGTCCTTTTCTTGAACAGCCTCTGTTTTCTGCTGGGTACATCAATACAACATCACCTCACACACTCCTGCTTTGGTCCAGTAAAACATGCTCGACTTCTCATACGTATACTCTGCGTGAATTAGTGTCAACAGATAATAAATTATTTGATGCAAAAAGCTTTGTTTAACATTATTAAAACAATTTCAGTAGCATTCCCAGGCAGGATTTTATAGTAATTTTCCCACACAAGAATGGCAATTAGACGGTATGAAAAGTGACTTCCAGTTCCCAAAGTTTCATTTCATTTGGGAGCCAATATGATTTAGTGGCTAGACAAATTTAAAAGACAAGGAGCCAGAAGAATTCAACATTTTCAGGGAGGCTGATCAGTTCACTGAATCACCTTGGGCTACTCAGTTAACTGTTATGTTCTTTAGTAAAACCATCTGTAACACTGGGTGAAAACACCCCCACATCTCCCCAAAAAATACCCACCCTCATTGAGAAACAGATGCTTAAGTCTGGTTCTGTTCTCTAAAGCAAATAAATTACAAAGAAAAAAAAAATATTGAGCAAGACAAATATGGCACGAGAACAAGACATTCCTTTAGCAACCTTACAAGTCAAGCTGAGACATAGCTGCAATGAAAGCCTTCTCAACTGCAGTGCTGCATATCATTGAGTTAAAAGCCAGCACAAAATACACTCTGATGTCTACTTGATTATTAAATGCTTACTTTGAAAGTAGAAGGCAAAACTCAAACTTCACTTATATAGCTGCAGCTTCACTGACTTCAGAAAAAACAGTGGAAATCCATGGACTAGCATCCTGTGAAGTCTGAACTCCATGCTCACAAAAGATACTTTTAAGTCAAGGAACAGGCATTGCATTCTTTGCTCACACATGTGCTTACTTGAAAGCACTGTGCATTTTTATGGTACTTTATCAAAGAGAAAACAGTTGTCATGGCTATTGTTCTAATCTGGACACCAGCTCAGACTGTCTTGTGAAAAACAGCAACCCCACTATTACCAAATAAAGCTGTACAGCAAATGGAAAAATTAATGTGGCAGTGAAGGCACGAGAACAGAGATCAAGAACCCGCCCAGGCTCCATTTCCAGATGTATCAGGCACTTCCTGGATGATCACATACATATTATCAAATTTTGTTGTTCCAGTTTCCTCATCTACAAAATGGATAGTAAAGCTCTTGTTCAAGAAGTTCTGTGCTTTGAGACTGAGATGAAAAAAGGCTTAAAAGGTCTGCAGTTAAGGAGGAACTGCACACTGTTAACTGTGGCAGCCTTACTCAGTTGTTTTCCTTTGCAGTTAATGCATTATTCAGGTAATTTGGCTTATCACTGAAAACATTCTGCAGTAGAGGCATACACAGTTTAAATGCCCCAATGTGTCATCATCAGCTGAATTAATTCTCTTACACAAAATGCACACGAACGTTGCACTTGAAAACATGCAGAAGGCCTGTATCCTACTGAAAAGCAACACAGCATGTGGGAAATCTATCATTTCAAAGAGCATTACTTGCAGTGACTGACAAAACCTAGGAACACAGTGGTATTTTCAGCAAAGCAGTGTGCTATCAGTGGCACTCCTTTGCATAATCTTAATCACAAGTAGATAACTGCAGTTCTGTCCCTGCACACATCAACAGTAGGACTTGACCTTGCCACAGCACAGGGAGCCACTAATGCGTACAAAGAGCCTCTCGTGGCATCAAGCCAACAAAACACCACATTTCTGTGCCTGTACACAGCTGGCAGAGGCAGAATAGGTGGGAGAACAACCTGACAACCCCCTGCTGCTTAATTTACACCTCAGAGTTGTTGTACTACAGTGGCTGGGGACAGACTGAGCTCAGAGAACTGGACATTATTCAGCCCTGTGTTCTGGAGCTGGGCTGCATCCTTCATTTTCAGTCAAAAATCTCTTTTTCTGTTGTGTGGTTTTGGGGTGTTGGCTTTTTTTTTTTTTTTTTTTTTTTTGGTGTGTGGCGGGGGGTGTTTGGGGTTTTTTGGAGTGGGACAGCATGCATCGAGTGTACTGCCTGTGTTCCCTTACCCAAACACCAGTCCGAAATCCCTGCTGCACTCTCTCACCTCATAATTGAACACGTCAGAAAACCCAGAGCCCAAAATGCCCGGGGAGCTACTGTCATCTAACGACCAAAAGCTGAACTACAACCCCCGGCCCCCGGCCTTATCAGCGAGAGGAAAACCACTGCCCCTAAACGCCACAGATTTTCACTTGTTCTGGGGCTCAAAACAGCACAGGCAACAGAAGGCTAGAGCTGGAATGCCAAAAAAATAAAAATTATTACTCAGCAAGACTGGCTCCTATAAAGTCCACCTCTGTATTTTTTTCTATTTACCACTAGAGCTCTATTAGTAACATGATTTATCCTGATTTTATTAATGAATATAATTTCATGCACTTGCACTTAGTTTAAACAAAGTTGATAGTGCTACGAACTTATGCTCCTTCCAAAACACATTAAAGAACAAATATTCTGCAGCAATATTTGAGATTTATGTATTTAAATGGTATTTTTTTCCTGCCTTGTTAAAAGACAGATTCCTCCAATCACATACCGCCTCTTTACACATGAAGAAAAGTACCTCGTTTCTGGAAGAGTCTGATTTTGTGCTTGATTTAAATATAAGGCAAAAAAAATTGTTCTTGCCTGGTAACTTCTCTGGGTCTCTAAAATAAAACGATAAAAATAAAATCAATCAGGTTGGTTGATTTAAAATTTAATTTTAAATATGTTTGCTTTGAAAAACAAAATAATAATACTAATACTACAAAAGTAGCATTATTAAACAGTGTGGACTTTCTGTTCAAGCTGCTGAAGGATTAATCTTGGTTTGCTGAACTGTTGAAACAGTTTTTGACAAGCATCTTTTTCTGCAAGCAAGGGGGCAGTATTTCCTTCATTTCTGATCATTCAACCGGCTCACTTAAATGGATTACCTCTGCTGATTTTTTTTTCATTATTTCCATCCATAAATAAAAAAGAGGTGGAGATGACCAGATGATCTCTACTAGTTCTAACACTTGAAAGACTGAGCGATCAAACCAATCATGTTCTCTTCCTGTAAGTGTACTTCCATTTTTTAAAGAAAACCTTTTTCAATGCAAAAGATACTTAGACAATCTCCTTAAGAAGAAGGATCAAATAAATTTATAGTAATCTTATTCAACTAAAAGCAGCTATAAAAAGGGATTTTTTCCTCATTATTTTCTTTCAATTCCCATATTTATCCACTAGGAGTTTGGTATGAACCACAAGTAAAAGTGTAATAATTACCTAGAAAAAAAAAAAAATTAACAGTCCTCATCTTCCAAAATAGTGAAATGTATGTAAAAATTGAGATGTTATCTCAAAGTCTGAAATGTCTCACTAACTACACCACACCCTCTTTGCTAGCAAAAAGAAATGGTAAATTATGCATGAAGACCATAATCAGCACATTTTAATTGTTACCAAACAGTGAAAAATCAGCCTTTAAGACACAATATAACTGTAATTTAATATAAACAATCATTTAAATCAAAGTTTTCTTTCACTGACCTAAGATAAATTTTCATGACGACTGATTCAAACCAATCCTCCAAAGTGTTAGTGTTTACTCATTCCAAGCTACAGGAAATACTTTTTTCTGCAAATACTGCTGCCAGACTCCTGGATTTTTCTAGCTGCAGTCACACAGTTACTTCTGTAAACAGGATTATGGCATTGGTTCCCTTGGACGTGTGGGAAGCTTCTGGCAGCCTCTCATATAAGCCACCCCTGCGGCCCTCCTCTGCCAAGACCTTGGCACACAAACCCTACACAAAGCTCTGGTAGCCTAAAGAAACTGTGAAAGGAGCACATTTTTAGTACAATGTAACTACCTGTTCACCTTACCTAAAGTGATAGCCCCCAATTCACAGCCAATTACTCGTGTTCTATCTTTATACCACCAGAAACTCTATTTTAAATGGATACAGCTCTGCCATCTTCCTTCTGCGCTTAGAATACAACCATTCATGAGTTCTGAAAGCTTTAAAAAGACTCGATTTACCTCAAATACCTTCTTGCCTCAACTCTCAGCATTTCTTGACTATACAAATCTTCAGACCAACATCTTCAAGACAGTTTATGAAATGTTCCTCAGGGTGGAAGGAACAGCTTTTAGCACAACATGCTTTTTGTCATTTGTGTTGTACTGAATGGTAACCATTTGTCTAAAAAAAAAAAAAAACAACCAAGAAAAATATTCTTCCCCAAAATTAGGGACTGCAATGGGATATTCTGGCCAGAATTTGAGGATACACCTTCCACAGCTGCATAAAAAATACTTCTGGTATAACTAAGAACTGTGACCATCGTGTCACACGCAGCCCTTTTATCCTTTTTCATTCTATGTGGGACAGCGTTAATTAGTTGCTCCCACAGGAATTCATTCCACAAACTCAAATCAGCCTTCCTTTGCTTGCTCTGTTGTGCTGATATACTAACCTGCTGCCTGTGCCATCAGTCCATCATATTTTGGGTGCTGCCCACCTGAATGCTGAGCACCTGATGTGGCATTAAACGGAAGGAAAGCCATTAAAGTAGTTAAAATTCTAGCCTTGACCAAAGCTCTCCAGAAGGCAAAATGTTACATGATCACTACATTTTTGAGGAATAATTATTTCAAACTCAAGCAGACTGCATTCTTGTAGTTCCCTGAGATGTAATGAAGGAATGCAGGTCCTTGGAGTGTACCATCTTTGGCTCATGCATAAAGCACAAAGATGCAGTCAGCTATAAATAGCATGCAGGAATAATGCAACCATTACTATATTCTGCTATAACTACACCACTATTCTGCATGAGGGACATGAAATCCAGGTCTATTCTTCATCAGCAGAATTAAATCCAAGCTTGTCCACACACACACATCCATAAAAAAAATATGGTATCATGGAGGAATTAAACTAAAACTTTTAACAGGCTGTTCAGATTTGGTTCAGAAGGGGTTGGGACAAGTCAAACTCTAACATCCTCAGTCTCTCAGGCTGGAGTTTGACAGGACACAAATCTCATCATGGACTACTAAGCAAATAGGCAACTTAAAATATTTTTTTCTAGCCAGATCACCCTCTTTTTTTTTTTTTTTTAATTGTGTTCCCTTAAGCATCAGGCTTTATCACCACTATTAATATTCATGCTAGCTAGCTTGAAGTATTTATTTATTAATGCTCCCTAAACTCTTTGGCTTGATCATGTGTTTGAGTGATGATCAGGGAAACACAGAATCATGGAATGGTTTGGGTTGAAAGTGACCTTGAAGATCGTCTAGTTCCAACCCCTCTGCCATGATGTCCTGGTTTTGGCTGAGACAGAGTTTTTTTTTTTTAGTAATTGGTACAGTGCTCTGTTTTGGATACAGTATGAGAAAAATACTCTGATGTTTTGGTTGTTGCTAAGTAGTGCTTACCCTTAGTCAAGGACTTTTCAGTATCTCATGCTCTGCCAGTGAGGAAGTGCACAAAAAGCTGGGAGGGAGCATGGCCAGGATAGCTGACTCACAGAATCATAGAACGGTTTGGGTTGGAAGAGGTTCTAGTTCCAACCAACACCTCTGCCACTGGCAAGGGACACCTTGCACTAGGTCAGGTTGCTCAGAGCCCCATCAAATGTGGCCTTGAACAATTCCAGGGATGGGGCATCTACAACTTCTCTGGAGAACCTGTGTCAGTGCCTCACCACCCCCAGAGTAAAAAATTTCTTCCTAGTATCTAATATAAACCTACTCTCTTTCAGTTTAAAGCCATGCCCCCTTCTCCTATTGCTACAGGCAATAAAAAAATCGCTCTGCAGCTCTCTTGTAGCCCCTTTTAGGTACTGAATGGTTGCAGTAAGGTTTCCTCACAACCTTCTCCAGGCTGAACAACCCCAGCTCCCTCAGTCTGTCTTCATAGGAGAGGTGCTCCAACCCTCTGAGCATGTCCATGACCCTCCTCTGGACTCGCTCCAACATTTCCACATCCTTTTAAAGCTGGGGACCCCAGAGCTGGATGCAGTACTGCAGGTGGGGTCTCACCAGAGTGGAGCAGAAGGGCAGAATCCCCACCCTTGCCCTGCTGGCCATGCTGCTTTTGAGTTCCCAGCCTGAATAAGCTTTTTAGCCAGGGGAAAAAAATCGAATTTGAATTTGCTACGCACTTGCTTACTCTTCTCACAATCTTCCCACTACTGCTTTACAAACATTTCATAGGTTTCTTCATGTCTGCTAGAGCATTTCTGAGGAAGAGCAATGGGATATGAGAATACACTCTGAATTTATGGTTATATTTCGGAAATATACACAATTACTGTGGCAGCACGCACGTACCGAGGGCACGTTTCAACAACTTCTCCTTCTGGCAGCGCAACCGGCTGTGGGGTGTCCCCTCCGACCTGTGTGGCTGCGGGATGATCCCTCCAACCTGTATGGCTGTGGGATAATCCCTCGAACCTGTGTGGCTGTGGGATGATCCCTCCAACCTGTGTGGCTGTGGCGTGATCCCTGTGGCAAGCGTGACGCGGCGTGTCCCCTGTTCTATTCCACACCTGTTTCCCCAGCTGTTACCTCACTAAGAGAAAAATGACCCGTCAGAAAAACGCTTAGAAACGCTTCCCGTTGCACTCCACAGCTGGAGCGGGGTGCTCCCGCCGGGCCGAACAGCTGATGTAGGCGCTAACACATGGCAGCGCCCGCCCCTCGCCGCGACCTGCTGGGTGAGGGGAAGGAGAGGTTCCTCGGCTGTACCACTGCGAGCCTTGCGGGTGAGGACGACATGAGGCGACTGCCGCTCGCCTCGGCACCATCCGGCTCCTCCGAGCCGATCGGGGCCGGATCCCAGCGCAGCATCCCAGCGCTACATCCCGCTCGCTGCCCCGGCGCCCGGGCGCCCTCCCCGCCAGACTCTTCCCCCCCTTGATGCCCCCCCGCGCGGCGAATGGTGCGAGCCGCAGGTGTGGCCGGCGGGACAAACCAACAGCGGGCGGGGGGGGATCGGCGCGGCGGGAGGGCGGGACGGGACGGGGCTGGCAGCGGGCGCATCACCGGGAGCGACGCGGGCGGAGCGGCCGCCGCGGGAGATTGAAGTGCCGGGGCCGCGGCGGGGCGAGGAGCGTGGGGCGGTGCCGCCGCTGCTAGCGTCGCCCGTGGGGGGGACAGCAGGAGGAGGGGGCCGGTAAGTGCCATGGGCCGGCGGCAGCGGGAGCGCGGCCCCGGCGGCGGCGGTGCCGGGGGTTGGCCG
>NW_024582059.1:17163927-17211833 GCF_017639235.1 Corvus kubaryi | reverse complement strand
GGGGGTTGGCCGGGCGGGCAGGGCATCGCGGGGCTGCGGGCGCGGCTCCGGGAGGCCGGGGGGCCGCCCCCGCCCGGGTGCCTGTCCCCGGCCTGCCCCGCCGGGCCGCCCGTGCCCGACCTGCGGGTGGGAGGAGGCGCGTGGCGAACCGGGAAGGGCGCGCGCGAGGCGGGGGAACACCGGGCTGCTCTCCTCAAGGTTGCTGGCCCAGGTGTTGGGACAGGCAGGCCGTGAGCTGGATCACAAAGCCAATCTTGGTTTAAAGATAAAGTTAGATTTTTTTTTTTTTTTTTGAAAAAAATGTTTTCAGCTTGAGTCAGCTTCCTGGGCTGATTCAGGGTGTGGGCAGTGAGAGGAGAAACTAAACTCGTGGCTGGAGCTGCTGCACGTGGTACAAGTGCTGGTTGAAAGTGTTAATAAAGCTATTTGCTAATTAGAACATCTGTATTAACTCTAATTAGAGCATCTGTAGGAACTCTAATCAGAACATCTGTAATACCTCGTGAGTTATAACTTGGTCATTCTTATCTTGGTTGAGCATTTATTTTAATGCTGAGGTGTTTCAGGTGCCTTTGGGTGGGTCCATTTCTCCTTGAGCCTTAGCAAATATGCGTATGGAGTAGATTTCTTCATTGAGAACTAAACCTCTTTAGAAATGGATTGATTCTTGTATAGCAGCACTTGGAAAAAAACTCTGTGGGTCACCATCACTTGATCAGCTTCAGGGGTTGATTGCAGGAAGAGCAGGATTTTAGAAGACTGTTTTATGCAACTAGACGACTTTAATGCTCTAATTTTCTGTGTATTCACTTATGAGAACCACATTTACATCCTGTCACATACTGAGTGGCCTGGTGTGTATAGGCATTCTTGAGTCTAACAGATGTGATGAAAGGCATTTGCCCTTCCCCTCACCAGCCTTTAGAATCACAATGACAAAAGGCTGAAATATATGAGAAGACAGATTTGTTAAATATTAGAGCATAGCTCTGCCTCTAAACATGACAAATAGGGTGAGAAAAAATAGGATATTCCTAAGAAACTCTGTAACTGGACACTAGTTTGAAAGGTCTCAAAAGCATCTTTCCAAATCACTTTTATCTAGGGAGGAAGCAGCTCTCACATGCAGGACTCTGCTAGCCTGAGTTCCTTGAGTGAATGTGGTAGCTGAGTCAGTGGCAGCAACTGTTTATAGTTTAGTCTATAGATGACCTTTCCCATCTTCTGGGGAGAAGTTGGAACTTTCCCTCAGCCCCTCGCTGGTATTTTTACCCCCTTCCTTGTCTCAAACATCCATCTCCTTGCTGTCTCACTAGCTGGCTGTGTCTTGGAGGTTCGGCTGCAGATAGAGCTTTGCTTTTACTTCTTTCACTTTCTGTTCTCCTTGTCTATGTAGATCCCAGGAACTGGCATTTGTTTCCTATTCCTTTCCGGCAAACCTGAGCTTCTCTTAGGAAAGATGGTTTGATGCTGCTTGTAAGGAGCTGGTAGAGCACTAGACTTGGCCTGGCTTGTAACTTGTGCTTATAAAATAAATTATTTGTTATTATTACTTAGGGGATCTCAACTCAAATCACCCCCCTCCCTGGTCTTACTACTATCAGCTGAAAGTGAAAATCATGGTTTCCATTATTTCTGTCTTCACTTCTCTTTCCTGCATCTGATTTTGTTCATTTAGGCTAAGAAGTAACTGATAGCATCTTATTTGTTGCTAGTGCTACTTGAGAGCTTTGTAGCTCTTCCTCCCAGGTAGGTTGCACAACCACAGTAAAAAAATAAACACCTTACAAGTTTGAAGAGCGTCCTTTCTTGTCACATTTTGTGCATCAAAAATCCTGTTTACAATGCCAAGCAAAATTTAATCATGCAATTACAATACAAATGTTTGGGCTTCTTACAACTAAGAGTGGCATACAAAAAAAGTAATACATTAAAAGTATTGAATTGCTGTGGCTTTTTAAAATCCCTTTATAAAGTAAGCCCATTTTTACTATCTCTGTTTTATTTCCATCTTCTTTCCTGCAAGTGGATGGAGTTAAAAAGTAATCTCACAATCTCATCTGTCAGGGTGGGAAAGACCAGACCAAACAAAGCCTAACTAAATGCACACATTCCACATACTGTGGATTAGGTTTCAGACAAAGTCATAGGATGTGAAGGGGTTGGAATGGACCTTAAAGATCATCTAGTCCCAACCCCACTGCCCTGTGTGGGGACACCTCCCACTAGACCAGGTTGCTCAAGGCCTTATCCAACCTGGCCTTGAACACTGCCAGGGATGGGACATCCACAACCTCCCTGAGCAAGCTGTGCCAGTGCCTCGCCACCCTCACAGTGGAGAGTTTCTTCCAAATATCTAACCTAAATTTCCACTCTGAGCTTGAACCAGTTATTTCTTGTCCTGTCACTACAGTTCCTAGTCCCTCTTCTGCTTCCTTTTAGGCCTCCTTCAGATACTGGAAGTTTGTTGTACGATTTCCACACAGTCTTCTCTTCTCCAGGCTGAACAGCCCAAACTTTCTCAGCCTGTCTTTATAGGGGAGGTGCCCCAGTCCCCTTATCAACCTTGTGGCCTCCTCTGGGCTTGCTCCAACAGTTCCATGTCCTCCTTGTGCTGGGAGCACCAGAGCTGGACACAGTATTCCAGGTGGGGTCTCAGCGAAGCGCAGTAGAGGGGGAGAGAATCCTCCCCCTCGCCCTGCTGCCTTGTGCTGCTTTGGATGCAGCCCACACTGCTTTGGATGCAGCCCAGGATACATCTGGCTTTGTGGGCTGCGAGCGCACACTACCGAGTTACGTAGAGGTTTTCACCAACCATTCCCCCCCGTGCTGGTTCTAAAACTTAGAAGCTATGGAATGATCCTAACCGGGAGCAAGGCTGACAGCACGGCCCCGGGCGCTGTGTCCTCCTCCCGGCTCTGTGTCCGCCTCCCGCCGCTTCCTCCTCCTCCGGGACTACGGCTCCCAGCAGCGCCCGGGCTGAAAGTGAAAATAAGCGCCAGGTTACGCTCCTGTTTGCGCCCTCCCCTCCTTCCCTCCCGGCGGGCTGCACGTGTCCTTCCTTTCCCTTTTGTTTTCCGCCCGCAGGCCGGCTACGCGCCCGGGACGCGCCCGTTCCACCCGGCACCGGGACCCGCCGGAGCTGCCCCCGGCCCTCCGCGGCAGCCGGGAAGCCGCGGCAGTGACGGAGCTGCGAGTCCGGGCTGCGCAGGGAAACTTTGCCGCTTCTCTCCGCGCTCCCCACATGCGAGTGGACAACGTGAAGCCGGCTGCTGCTCTTCCTGCCGCTCCTGTTCCTGCTCCTGCTGCTCCTGCGGCTGCCGGCGGGCCAGCGCTGCCCCCCGCTCCGGCTGCTGCACCTGCGCCCGGCCCCGGAGCTGCGCCGCGGCTTCTCCTCGCCATGTGGGACTAGGAGGGGTGCGGCGTTCTCCTCGGTGAACATGGATGCGGCGGGCAGGGCCGGCGGAGGGGAGCAGAGCCATCCCGGCAGCGGCGGGGACGCCCCCGGGGACACGTCCATGGACCGCTACCTGCGATCTCAGGGCTTGTACAGGAAGAAAGTGGCCAAGGATGGGTCCTGCCTTTTCAGGGCTGTGGCCGAGCAGGTAACTGGTTACATAAACAAAGCTCCTTCTCACGAAGGTATGGGAAGTAGATCTCATTAGTGGGTGGTAATTAGTGTTAAAATGCGGACAGGTATAGGCTAAGGTTATGCAGTCACGTACCAGTGAAAAACATGACTTTATTACAATAATTTCCACCTTGCAAGGTGAGAGAAGTTCTGTGTGTACAGCTGCCTCCTGCCACCAAGAAATCCTTATCTGTTTTGACCTTCTACCGCCTCCTCAGAGCTTTTTGTCGGTGTAAGATCTCAACATTGGAATACAGCTGCTTGGTATGAGACTGGGAAACAGAATTTAGTGGAAAGAGCTGGAAAGCCATGTTCTTAGTTTTGTTAATTAGTTTACTATAAAATTAGAGAAAATGAGTAATTTATTTTGTTCTTCCTGTTGAATTCCCCTCCCCCATTTCAGTGTTAGTGTTAAAGGAAAAAAGCGACAGCGTCATCTTGTCTTAAGTACAAGCAAACAGCAGTGGGAGCTCTGGTGCTTCTGATTGTGGGAAACCAGATTCCTGTGCTAATTATACACAGATCACTTTTTAAAAAAAAATTCCTTTCTCTGCTGAGTTGATAAGTTCAGGCAAGTAAACACTATTGATTGGAAGTGGGTGGGGTTTTTTATCTCAAGGGAATATATATGTGTAATATATATTGCTATTCTGACTTTTTAATTAATACATAGAAGGTTTCTCTCACACTCCAGTGTTGATAGAACTTTTTGTCAGCTATTACATTTTTAATATCCCAGTCTTATTATAGAATCATGTAGATTGGAAATGACCTCTAAGAAAGTAAAGTCTTTAATTCAGAGTTATTAAGTGTTTATGTGCAAATGTGGTATAATTTGTGTACTCTTCATTCAGAAATACTGAACTGAAATTGGAAGTGATTTATGTTGAGGGTTGTGTGTAAGGACTGCAAGAGACACTGTGACTTAAATTGTCTGGAACTTCCTATGTTGTAGTGAGGTAGCTTGGAACCTGTGATGAAAGTCAGTTTTCCAGTAGAGATTTGGACAGGAGGTAGATGCAGGTGTCAATGTTGGGAACTGAATTTGTGGCTTCCAAGAGAGTGTTTGGGCAACAGGTCTCTCAAAATGAAGAGAAGGTAAACATGCACTGTGAGACTTGGTTGGATTTCATTTGAATGAACGCATGTTGGTAGTTGACATCCTCATCCACTCCTGCTATAACTTACTTCAGTTAACTGAAGTCCTTTACGAAGCAGGCAGTTAAAGATTAACAATAAATGCTATTCATTTGCTTAGTAAGTCCTCTTGAAATTGAAGGTTTGAATTTAGCAAACCTGTGAATTCTGCAGTTACTTAATTTTTTATTAAGTAATTGAGGTTTGACTTGCCTGAGGAGGTTGCTAATGAATGAGTATGCATATTAAATATTCTTAAAAATAAAACTAGAGTATTTCCAAACCTGTATTTAGACAGCAGTCATTAATTATTTGTGGCCTGTCATCAAAACTCCTGAGATCCAATGTCACCTTGTTCTCTTTCTCCCTTTGTAGGTGTTGCACTCTCAGTCTCGGCACATTGATGTTAGGATGGCTTGTGTAGACTATCTTCGGAAAAATAGGGAGAAATTTGAAGCAGTAAGTATTTTTGTTTTCTTTGTCAGCATTTAAAAGAAGTGACTTTATTCCTTCGACTTCAGTGTATTCTGTGCCTCCCTATGTTTGTGGCAATATTCATCATAGCTAAATACCAGTTGATGCTCTTTAAATTAATTAGCTCATATGTGGTGGTAACTCATTTTCATGAGCCTGGAGAAACCTGTGTACTCCTTGGACTGGAGTGATGTGGGGTGTGAGAAGTTTTTAATGCTCATGAAGAAAGAAAAGCAAACTTACTTAAACTTTAATAGTCTATAGTGAAGCTACTAAAATCTGGGATTTAGTTTAGTATTATGCCTACTTTAATAAAAGTCATAAAATGTTCTTGTTCTGCTAATTAATTGCTTTTCCAATATATAAGGGATTTGACTGATGAGATTAGTGAAATTTGTTTCAGGGTCTGCAGTTTATTCTGCATTGGCACTGTAGGATTTTTTCCCTAAACATCTGTAACTAAGCTTGATATTGATCTATACTTGGTCAATACCATCAGTGTTAACATCATAAAATCTTTTTTTTCACTTCCTTTTAAAAGAGCACTAATCAATAATGGTGCTTCTGTTTGTATTTGTATGGGTTCTAGTGTATATACTGTTACCTGATTTCCACGATAGACAAAAGGGGAAGTGAGTATGTGTAAGGATTTGCTACTAGAAGATTGTTACTCAGCTCTCTTTTTCTGTTCTGAATTTACCCAGATCCAAAATAGAGACTATTATAGATATGCACTGGTGTAGGGAAGAGAAGGAAAGCAGGAATAAGGGTGTGTCTCTGTGCTGTAATTTCTGACATAGTACCCTGGGCTCAAATGTGAGTGATCACATGAATGTGGAAGTTATCAGGAATTAAAGATACAAAATACAGCAGATCTCTCTGGGACAATGCTGCTCTGACTTGACTCCTTCCAATTGTTTCCAGTCCATCCAGGACTTACCAACTCCTGGATGTCTCTCTTACTTGATTTTTTCACTGCTGACTTTTTAATACCTTTCTTTCCAGAATTACCCCACTCATTCCAATATCTGCTTCTCTGCTTCTGTTCTCTTGTTCCATTGTGTAGTGTTTTGAAATTCCATGCCCTTTTTGACTCTTAAGTGTATGTTGTTTCCCATATTGTGGTTTCCCATCCCTACTTTGTTAGCCCGAGCTGGTTTTAGTATGGTTTTAGTATTGTTTTGGTGTCTCTCCTCCAAACTCCTGATCCCAGTGTTCTTTTTTTCCTTCAGACATTATCCCAAGGTATGACTTCTTGTCTGTTCATCTTTGCTGTCTTTCTGAAAAGTCTCCTTTCTAAAAGTTTCTTGTGAGAGGAGGTGTTTGATGTTTTGTCATTTCCCAGTGTTCTTCCTCCCTCGGGTACCTCGCTTCAGCTCTGCTGTTCTCCTTTGCTGCCTCTGTCTCTCACTATGCTTTGTGTTTTCTGTCAGGAATACAGCATTGTTATCTCTCTTTGAAAAACCCAAACACACAACCAGCATAAACAACAAATGCCTCTTTCCCATATCTCCTGGTTCAGCTGTTCACTTGCTGCCTCCTCAGTAGTTATGCTCTATTGACATGTACTGGCAGCACTTACTGAACTTCCTCTTCTCTGTCTATTGTAATCACTTCAGCTTGAATTTGTGTCTTTGTTTCCACTGATACTGTTATAACCAAAATTTCAGGAGTGTAACCACCATCTTCATTTCCATCCTCAGCCTTTCTTGAAGTGTTATCTTGAATTGCTGCTGTGTTACATTCATTCTCTAACTCTTCAGCTTCCTGTGAGAACTTCCTGGTGCCCTTCCTTTCTTCCTCTGTGCAATATCTTCAGGTCATTCAATTTTGACACAAAAAGCAACTGCTGTCTGTGATCATGTCGTACTGATGCACATTTTTTAACTTCACACCTGACTGCTTCTATCTAAATTAGAAATTCGGGCCAGGCTTGTTGGTTCTTCTCACTTCAAAATGGCTAAAGCAGAACTTTTAATCTCACTACTCCACTCAGTTCTCCTTATTATCTTGTTTCTTAATCTCTGTTGGTAAAGAGGCCATCCAGCTTGCAGCTTAAGTTCATAAAGGGATTTCCGTCTTGGTTTGGACATCTGTGGATCTTTATTTCAAATAAATCAAGCAGATTGTGACTAAAGAGTAATTTTTAAATTTAGCCTCTCTGTGGCCAGTGTGGCTGAAATACTTTGAAGTTAAGATATCTCAATTACTGCAGCATCTTTGTCTGCTCTTGGCAAATGTGAGTTTGGCCTCTTCATTTGTGTTAGTGAGTCCAGCTGAAGGATCACTTTCTTGGGCTGGCACTTGAAGTGTAGTCTGATTGTTTGCATCTTTTGCTGAAAGTAAAAGCAGTTTGAAGTGATACAGAACAGAGGAAAAAGTGCTTTATGAGTTGGCTGTACTAGATCCTTACCACTGCTTCCTTACTGCAGAAGTGTGATGCCTGTTCCTGACTGTCCATTGCTGTTTATTTAACAAGATACTTGAATTCAAGTCCACATGTCCTCTCTTCAGTGATGCTCTGTATGCCTGTGATGAATTGCCTATAAACGTCTACATTACATCATCTTTGCTTTCTTCCAGATTCCCCATTTGGCTGCTGAATTTCTTTTTGGGGCTTTTTCTTTGGTTTATTTTGGCTTGTCTGATGACTTTGAAAGCTGTTGATGTGGTTATTTTCTGCAAGGCAAACCAATGTGTTTGACTGTTCATTCCTTCATCTCGACATCACTTTATACTTAGGTTGTAAGCTTTTTGAGGGCAGGGGAGCCTTCAATTTCCAGTGGTACATTCCCATTGGTACAGTGGGTCACAGACTGGGGATTCCATATGCTGCACTATTAAAAATGACTAATTACTGCTGTTTTGGTTTTTTTTTTAATCCAGTTCATAGAGGGGCCATTTGAAGATTATTTAAAAAGTTTGGAAAATCCACAGGTATGTTAAACTTGATTTATAATAGAAAACAGTACTTTCCTTGAAGTTGATGGCTAATTGGATTTTTTTTTCCTCAAAAGTAATTTTGATTGAGCTTAGAAGGTCTTTGAATTATGTGAATATATAGTTTTATGTATGTACTCTCTACTGTAAAATGATTTGAGGAATTGTATTTTTATGTCTTGCTGAACTCCAGATTCAGTGTTCATATATTTATTTTCAACAATGATTTCTTGCATCTCTTGATCATCTAATGAGGAGGTATAATTGTGTGTTTGTTTGAATTAAGTTTTCTTTTGTTTTCAATACAGGAATGGGTTGGACAAGTAGAAATAAGTGCCCTTTCTCTTATGTACAAGTAAGAAGATCTTTCAATATGTCTTACTGAGATAATTTCTGTTGTTTTTTTAGTAAATCAGTTGGAATAGAAAAGATGGAATTATGTTATGCCATACCATAGTACACTGTCAAATTATAAATATGCTTTGAAAATTGCAGCTGTCAAGGGATTAAATAAAAATAGAAAAAATGAGTTTAGAAAATGACATTTAATCCGGGATGTGAGTAGAGGTTTGCAGTAATGCCATGTATCTCACCTGCCCAGCCAGTTGTGGGTAATCTCGTACAGTTTGTATTTCATTAATTTTAATATCCTAGTTTTTCTGTTAAAATTGCTTTTCTTCCTGTTTCTCACTAAGGCTTTAGTACTAATCCTCTTGCTAAGGGTTGTGGGCTGTACTGATTTCCTATATACTAAATCTTCCTTCACAAAGTAGTGAGAAACAATGTGCTGAATATTTATAACTGCTTTCTAGTTATTGCACAAGAGAGTGAGTAATCCGCAGCATCTTCACTGTCTGCTGTTTGTAAAACCATTAAAAATTCAGTACTTCAAAATGTTTACTGTAAATTAATGGCTTTCTCTATTAGTGAGACAGCTGATAAGAGGAAAGAATCAAACTAGTTGAATATTGCCTTTAGGCACTTCGAGTGCTACGTGTGGGAAATTGCATGGAATTCTCTCTTTGCATTTTGTGAGGTCAGTGGGACCAGCTCGGAGTTGCGTGGCTGCAGGGATGGGGGAGGACTGAGCTGAAAGTCAGAGCAAGGTCTGGCTCAAGAGGCTTGGTGAGAAGGTCTGATGGTTACACTGAGCCAGGTTGTAGAGCGATATAACTCAAAGTCAGCAGAATTGGATGCTTAATCACATCAGAAAC
Organism: Corvus kubaryi; assembly: GCF_017639235.1. NCBI lineage: Eukaryota > Metazoa > Chordata > Aves > Passeriformes > Corvidae > Corvus > Corvus kubaryi. The sequence continues at coordinate 17,202,437 of NW_024582059.1, read as the reverse complement.
TGGATGGTCATGATCTGTTGTATTTCTGGCCATGAGAAATGTATTCTCATAAATAGGAGTAGTTTATTTTGCAGTCATGCCACATTGGTATCCAGGGCTGATAAATGAATAGAGACAAATCCTGGTTGATAATAGTGGGTTTTTTAATTTCCACTGAAAGCATCAGGAGGGTTTTGTGGCACAGATGCAACTCTTTCGTAGTATTTCACTGCAGAGGTGAACACACAAGAGTAGTTACTGCCGTGCTTATTTTGGGAAGACAGGCTTCTATTGAAAAGGCAATTTAGAGTCTCAGGGAAGGTAGGAATGGTGGTGGAGGTAAAGGGAAACAGTTGCTTTCTTTCCTGCATGCTGGCAGACTTAATGGAAGCAGAAGTACAAATCTCCTTTTCTGTTCCAAGTGAATAAGTAAGCAAGTTTCAGGCTTTCCAGGCATAGGATAGAAATTCAGTATGAATAGGTGTGATTTCACTTTCACTCTTCAGACCTCTCACAAATATAATTTGGTTATCTAGTAAATTTTTCTTCGCTCCCTGAAGTACGTGGGTCTTCTTTTCCTCTCAGAATTGCTTTTTCTGACTAGCTGTAAAAAGTTTCTTTTTTTTTTTTTTAAATCCAGAAACTGTGAATATACTCAATTATTTTGCAAGACTGATAACACTTTTGCCTGTGTGAGAAAGAAGTTGGAGGAAGTGACAGGTTGTTAAGCAAAGAACTGAAAGAGAACATTATGGATGAAAGGGAAAGAGAAAATATTTAAGTTTCAAACCATGGTAGAGATTGATGATAGCAGAGAAACCCCTAGGTGTTTTCTGTGGTTATGTATGTTCCTTGAATTTGACTTCAATACTCAAATTTTTATTGATACTACTTTTAAAATAAATTCTTAACTACCTTTTTTTTTTTTTCCAGGAAAGATTTCATAATATACCAGGAGCCAAATGCTTCTCCTTCACGTGTAACTGAAAATGGCTTTTCTGATAAGGTAAAAAAAATAAAGTTATGGCTGTTGTGACAGGCTGAAGTAAAACTACTTTATAAACAGCAAGTAGTTGCATGTGAGTTTTATTATTCAACACAATGAAATGTTCTGAGATTTCAATTTTAGCTGTTTTGTACGTATTTAAGGCAGCTATGCTGTTAATACATGTAACACTTCTTTTTAAATAGATGGGATGTATTTAGGGTGTGGCATGTCTTCCTACTAATATAAAATTCTGTAAAAATAAATTTTCAGGCACTAACTTGTCTTAAATTCTTTTTGACTTTTGTTCAAATTCTGTTTGGTTTAAAGGACATCCCCAAACATTTTGACTGTTTATTGATACATTGAGATGCTGAGACACAACAAAGCACATGGGTGCCTTAAATTGAATTTAAAAGGTAGTGCTTATGAAAAATCAAGTGAGATGCAAAGCCTAAAATATCTGTGGTTTTTTTAATAGGTATTGCTGTGCTTCTCAAATGGAAACCACTATGATATTGTGTATCCTATAGAGTATGCAGAAAAGGCTGCTCTGTGCCAGTGTAAGTATTAAGCCATTAGTTAAAAGCATATTTTTACCAAAAATCTTAAAGCTGTCAGTGTTAGGTTTCAGGAAAAGGCTCTGTGTGAAAGTTTGTCGCAGTTGTTTTTAGTAGGTTGGTTTTCGGTTTGAGTTGTCAGTGACTGTGTGATTACCATCTGTAGTGCTGGAACAAAAACTGATTCAGCTGGTAATTGATTTTGCTCTTCTACTTTCTCCTCCTCTTCCCCAGCTCTGCTGTATGAGTTGCTCTATGAGAAAGTGTTTGATATGGATGTAAAGAAAATCATGGCAGAACTTAGTGCTGTTGGTGTGACAGAGGAAAGTAATGGGAGCAGTGAAGTGTCTGCTTCAGATTCAGAAGATGACAACTACAGGTAAATGAGATTGAAAAGGTAACACAAGATGCCTGTGAACACAAGTTAAATGAGTTTTCTGAATTTCTGATAGTTAGTAGAATCCAAAGTTAGGGTTGAAAACACTTACAAATGACTAAGAGAAGAAGCACAAAGAGGCAGGGTTAGAAGTGTGAAAGAATGCAATGTGTAATCTTCACTTACCTAAGGACAGGCTTCTGGCTCCTCTGTTTTTTATGCGGTCTAGCCTTGAGTCTCTTTACATAATGGATTATTGCCATTGCAACATGTACCTCTTCCTGTTCAGAATAACAGAATTCCCTGGGAGACCTGTCAGTGTGCCAGTCTGCCATGGTAAACTCTGTGAGAATGACTTGGCTTACTCTGCAGCTGAGTAGAGTTACAGGAATGTAATCCATCTTGTGTGGCTTCCACATTTGGGGGCTGGAATGCCTGCTTGAGGTGAAGCTAATGGAGACACAGAGATGTAGCTTGCACCATTTTTATCTTGATCTTTATGAGGTGGGTTTATATTCTTTTTGCTGGATGCTCTAACAAGCTTTGAGATTTTGACCTGACTCCTTTTGCATAGTCAGTCTTTCACAGTGCCATTTTTGCACTTACGTGTTGGCGGGTTTTCTTCTGCTTAGTAGGATTCTTAACTCTGGCTTGTATGAAATTCCATTGAAACTGTGGAGGTGATGCTGCATTAGTGGATCATGTCCCCTCTTCCCAATGATTGTTACAGTCCTTCCTTAGGGCTCTGCTGTGTGGCATGTGGCAGAAAAAATTCTTTGAGCTGTTGGGAGCTGGTTTCTCCCACAGGTTGAAAACAAGAGAAAGGAAGATGATGGAAAACATCACAGAAAAAAAAAAAAAAAGAAGTTCTGGGAAAGGGATTAGCTTATTTTTGTGTTTGGAAAAAAAAATACTAGGGAATTTTGCCAATTAAAATACAAAGTATTTCTGCTTCAGGAAACAATTACTGTAGCTAAATGTCAGTGAGTGGAAATCTTTATTCCTTTCTGTTCTTGGAGCTTTTCTGGGATTCAAAAGCAGTAGCCTTACCCTGTATCTTTGGGATTCCTAAGAAAATATCCTGCTAACCTCCTCAGCACCTTTGGAAATAAGGTCATATTCTCACTGGAGACTGTGGAACTCAATGTTTTTGATTTAAACCATATGTCCTATAACGCAAGGGCTGGTGTGTGTATGTGACTCTTGACCCAGTTAACACAAATTACAAACCCTTTACTGTGTTTATGAGGTCCTAAATCTTTTGCTTGTCTTAAAGTTGACTTCAGCTTGTTTCATCAGCTAGTTTTCCAGAAGATTCTTTTCATTTTATAAATACAAACTTTTCAGTTATGTTGTTATTAAGTGTAATAGTTTTGGGAGAATTTCACGCTGAGAGTTGCCTACAACTGTTGTAGGGAAAAATACGTGGGACTTTCTCCGTGGAAACTATTTTTCCAGTGATGTCAGGTATAGAAAATAAGAGTAAATTAGAGTGCCTGATGCAAGTTAACTAACAGAGTAGGTTTTGAGGTTTTTTTATGTCTGCTTATGCATTGTGGTTGCAAAAATTCTGAGAGGATTTTTGTTTCCCTTGCCTTCCACCCCTTGCTTTTTTTTTTCAAAGTGACAACAAAGTCAGCGCACATAAAATAGACTTCCTAAAACTTGTACTTAAACCCAAGATCTTATTTCTATATCATAGAAAGTTAAAAACGTAGTTTTTATTTTAGACAGCTTTTTCACTTCAAGAGGTGAAGATGTTCTGTGGGATGCTTATTGTCAGGAAAACATGTAGAGAATGGTAGCTTCAGTATTTTTGTCCCCTTCTAGATGTGTCTTACCTGATTTTCACACCTTCGTAATACTGCAGTTCATTATAAAAACATAACTTGTCTCTGTCCTATTACAGAAGTAAAGCTACAACACTTAGTGATATGAATGGAATGAAGTCTCTTTCTGGCAACAAGGTATTTTTCTGTTGAGATTTATTTTCTTTCTAATAACTTGTATTCTCCTGTATTTTTTAGTATTTAATGTTCCTGAGAGACTCTTGAGTTAATAGCTTTCCTAACATGTAACATCCTAAAAACTACCCTCTTTTTTGAAAAGTAATGTATATTTCTGATGTGCTCAGAGGTGGACAGTGTCCTTTCTAGTGCTGCTTAGTTCTCAATTACGTTCTGTTATGGTTAAAAGAACACCATTTAATTATTTTTTTTCAAAGCTCTTTATGCTCTAGGTATCTTCAGCTTCTCTATATTTCAGTACAAGGCTTGAGCACTTGATTGAAAAATGCAAAACTTGACAGGTCTGTGTAGTTGACCATTTAGCACTTTGTTCTGTTCTGTGCAGCACCTTGAGAGCAATGGGAATCCCAACTTGTTGGCGTTGCCTAAAAAGGTTCTGAAATCGCTTGATCCCTTGGTTTACAGAAACGTTGAATACGATGTTTGGCTCCGATCCAAATGGGGTGAGTAACAGGATACTTCAAAGTTGCAGCTTTTGCAAGCTGTGTGAAGTGAAGCCCTCCCGAAGAACAGATGCAAGTGGCAGTTTGAGTTTAGTTTGGTTTTCCTCACGTGGATCACTGGGCAGATTTAGGGCCTGAACACCTGGTTTGCATTTTTACTGCATCAAGAAAGTAACTCTTTTGTTGTATTTAGACTAACAGTGTATTACTTCTTCTGTTTTTACAGATCAGCAAAAACAAGATTTCTCTATTGCTGCTGGCATGCAATACTCCATTGGAGATAAATGTAAAGTAAGTAGTGTTGAATGGTAGTTTATAGCCACATTAACATTTTGCCCAAGATGTTAATTTTCCCTTTTTATTAACTATTTTGATATTGCTGCTTTCTAAATACGCTTGGGTTATGTCTTCAGCTGAAGATATAGTTGTTCTTTAATTGTTGGCAGTGTTTGTGACTTACAGCATACGTACTACTCATCAGCGCAAATTTGCTACATTAAAAAGCCACAAGGTTAACTGCAAGAGTACGTGTATAAGATGTCTGGTAGCCTCAACGTTAAGCGTGGAATTGTAGATCCATGTATTTGTGTTTGACACTGGAGATAGCGATTACTGTTTGTAAATTGGCTTTGATGAAATCTCAATACTTCCAAGTAGTGAAGTAGAGCTTGCTTTAGTTACTGCAGATCCTGAAGTTTTGGGCGATTCTTCCGCTTAGGGTGTTGCAAGTGTGTTACAGAGGTGGTCTTTAAATTCGATTAAGATTTGTATTAAGTGTTGCTGCTTAAGAAGAAGCAAGGTTTGCCATTATATTCTCAAATTGTAGATTAGTCCCCTTAAGTGTGTTAATTAAAGTGATGGTACTTGGCTAAACATGTTTCTTTCTAGGACATTTGATCATCTATTAAAATGATCAGTATTAATGAGAAAATATTCAGTTTGGGTAATCATGCAGCACAGGGGCTTTTTCAATTTGTACTTTTTTGTTTGTGGAATGGAATCAACCATAGTGACTAAACTCCAGGGAAAACACATCTCTAAACCTAAAAAACCCCAACCACAAAGTACCCCACAAAGCCCTCAAACCCCTTCCCCCCCAAACCAAGCCAAAGGAACTTGATGCTGAGTTGACTATTTATTGTTCAATAGTACAGGCTTGAAATTTGCATTTTAGACCCTAAGGCTGTATTGTGTAGTGTTTATTGAAGGGTACAGATATTATTAGGAAAAAACACTCTGGTAATTAACATATTCTCTCTCTCAGATTTCATATGTATGTGGCAAGACAGTAAACCTGTGGGATAAAAACATGGGGAGAAAACATGAAGTAAATAGTGAAAATTAGAGTTGATCAAATTAATACAACTGTAAAGCCAAATACTGTAGTGGAACATTAAGAATTTTTTTTTTATTCAACAGAAGAATTTTAAGAACATAGAATGTCAGTCAGACCAGTAACATGATCATGTCTGAAGAACATTTTTAGTTGTTTTATAAATTAAAAAGACCTTCTGAAGAATAACTCCCAAAGTAATTGGTGTTCATTATGTTCCTGATGGGACTAAATTTCACTGAAGTGAAGTGGATTTTAATATGGAAAAGCTTTGAGTTTTATTGTGAGAGAGTGTTTTCAGAAAAGCTGAAAAGCCTGGCTGCACTGATTGCTTTTAACTTTCTCATGTGGTTTTGAAAAGCATAGTTCGTTAAGTAGTGTTCCTGAGTAAGCTGCTTGTTTAGTGTTGTGTGTGTGTGTGTTTGTTTTAATAGTATTTTTATTTCTTTTTGAAGAAGCAATAGGGATTGAAGATTGGCTTTTGATTCATTTACTGAATTGTGATGTGCATTCTCAGGTCTTCTGCTGCCCAGAGGAAAAGTTCTGCTTCTAACAATGTTGATATTTTGAAGAGTTACCTCCTCTCACTGTCATCTTTGGAACTAATGCACTTTCTTTTTCTTTTTCCTTACAGGTGCGCTTAGACCATAATGGGAAATTTTATAATGCCCATATTCAAGAAGTTTTTTCAGAGAATGGGCCAGTTGTTGTATTTGTAGAAGAGCTTGGAGCAAAGTAAGTGCTTAATCTCTTTTGGAAGGAAGCACCAAACTGAACAAAGCATTACTTTGGTTCAGAGTTAACTTCAGCCCTTGAAATGTATCTTTTTCTTTACTTGAAGCAGTAGTACCACAAATTTGTTAAGAAAACAACATACTAATAAAAAAAGGAAAAATTGATTATCACTTCATACTTTTTTCTGTAGTGCTAAGTAGTCCGGGTATTACTTGGAGAGTAGAACAGTAACTACATTAGTAGTATTTTAATTTTATTCTTTTTGCACAAGATTCAAACCTAAACAGATTGACACCAGGCTAATAAGGTGTTGCTTGTACTTAATAATTAGATGCTAGATCTGTGACAAGCTTTTCATATTGAAAGGTCCATTAAAGCACTGAGCTCCTCTGTTGGTTGAGTAGCTCTGCCTGATTTCATGCAGAGAGTGCCAAGTTGCTGTTTAGATCAGCATCATCTTTGCCCTACCTGAGACAAAAAATCGTTTAAAGTTGTTGTTGTGGGTTGCAGATTTGATGGTTTTGGTTGTGTGGGGTGGGGCTTTTTGTTTGTTGGGGTTTTTTGGTGGGGAGGGGGCAGGGAGAGAGCAGTTTGAGATATCCCGAGCTCTGCTGTAAGTCCTGTGACTTCTGGGTCAAAAAAACCCACATTGATTGTAGTTTGGGAAGAGGAAACACTTTCAATCAAGGTAAATGAGAAAGATGTCCATTAATCTCATTTGATCTCCATTAGAAAAAGAAAATATTGTGAGATCCAAAGATTATCTTGCAGTTTGAACCCTTTTTAAATTGGAATTTAACCTGTTTGGATGTCTGCCTTTCAAATGATATAAACAATTGCTTGGACCATCCTTACAGCATCCTCATTTAAAAAGGCAGTAATTGTTCTGGGATATACACCATCAATGTCTTTCTATCTTGGCACCTATTCCAGTGTTGGTAATAAATTTATCTAAGTGTATTGCTTTTATCTAAGTATATTGCTTTTTGTGATCATTTTTTTTTCTGTTTGCCTTGGAGACATTACAATAGGCACTTCGCAAATGGCTGATCATTCTTTACCGGATAAGTTTGTGTCAACTTACCAGTTTTATGTAAAAAGGAAAAAAAAAGGGTTTGCTGTTCTACACATTGCTTGAGTGTAATCATAAAGGCAAAGGAGTTTGAATGCAGTGTTCTCAAAAATGGAATGATCTGTCAGTATTAGTGAACATGTGGTATTAATTTCTGCAAGCCACAGTCTGGTCTTTTAAGATATTATTCCCTTTGTAATTCCTTGTTTTGTAGGCATGCTGTCTCACTGAAGAGCCTTAAACCTCTTCCACAGACCTCTCCTATGGAGGGCTGGAACACTGTGCCAGGGAAGAAGATAAAAAAGTTTTACCCAACATGGGGGCAGAATGCTCAGCCTGGTAGGACTGTACCTGTCTTTGTATGGCAGAATCTTTGTCAGATGTCTTGTCCCAAAGAGCTTAAAAAATGATTAAAACAAAAGTCTTACCTGTTTCCACGTTGTTACCACAGATGCAGAGTGCAAAGGGCCAAAGAATCAGAGCAAGTCAATCAAACCCCAGTCAGCACTACCTCCTCGACTTCAGCATACTGTGGGAACCAGGCAGCACCAGTTCTTGTGTTCTGGGCCCCAACCTCATCAGACCTCAACTGAGCAAAAAGCTCCAGGCAGGAATCCTTCCCAGTCTGTAAGGTAAAACTGCAAACAGCATCTTCCTTGGCTTGAACTCTGACTGAGCTCCTGGAAGCCCAGGTGCCTACTTCAGATGCTTCCAGCATACTCTTTTGAAATATGCTGCCATTGAATTCTTAAGAAGTGTCCCAAGTCCTTAAGAATACACACAAGTACAGGAAAAATAATTATTTCTTTCTTTGCATGGCAGCAACTGTGTACAGAGCCTCATTTTTTTCTTGGAAAGTGGATGTTGGTGTGGGTTTTTGTTGCAGTTGTTGTTTTTCTTTTTGGTTGGGGCTGAAATAATGTTGCAAGTGCTTCTTGGGCAGGGCTAACATCTTCCCTCAGCTTTTGCTAAACCTGTCGTAGGGGACTGCTTCATGTTCTGACTTAACCACTTGAAAGGAGTATGAGAACAGCGTTTTGCCTGCATTTGTTGGTAGTGATTTTTTGATTCCTCTGGAATTAATTTCCATCATTGCATCTGCTTTCTTCCTCCTTAACCCATGAGTTTGTGTTGTGTTTGATCCTGAATTTTGGAGTCCAGGTAATCCGCTTCCTTTTTTCCTGTGCAGAAAAGTGGAGCGTGAGCGAAGTGAGGAGCTGAGCCATGGCAGCAGGGACTGCAATTACTTTGGGCTGTCTCCGGAGGAGCGCAGGGAGAAGCAGGCCATAGAGGAGTCTCGCTCCCTTTATGAGATCCAGCAGCGGGATGAACAAGCTTTTCCTGCTCTTTGCAATGTATGCTGTATTCATTGTAATTAATAGTGCACTTTCCATGCTTGTCTGCGAACCTTTCATTAGCGATTTGTTTGCAGTCCTTGAATCATGCTGCAATTCAAAAATTAGGGATGTTAATTTTGCACTCACCTGTATTTCTAATTACAAAGTATCTTCAACACTTTACAGGTTAAAGATAAGAAAATACACATAGTAGTTTATCCTGGGAATAATTGAACATCCACCACACATGGCATGTAAATATGGGAGACACATGAGCATCTGTAGCTGTAGGATTTTGGAGATCATTCTATTGGTGCAGTTTTAATGGAAGTGAGTGGGAATCTCAGTACATCCAGGGAAGTGAGCAGATCCTGTGGGTAAAGAGCTAGTCTCCACATAGGTTCGTTTTAAACGTGTGGGGCTTTTTGGGTTTAAATCCTAGGGCAAACAGAAACAAAAATAAGGCTGGAAAGAATGAGTAGGTGCAAGACTGAAGCCTAAAGGACAGAGGTTGCTCTCTCCCTCTGAGCAGTAACAGTTTGCTGTTATTTGCTCACCTGCAGGAGGAGATGTGATTTATTGTCTGAGTGAAGCAGATTTTGTCATGTCAGCTAGTGACATGAATGCTCTTAAAGGGCACTTGGCAAGATGTAGCAAGGAATGAGAAAGAGTGGATGAATCTGCCAGTGGGTGATACTGAGCCAGACCTCACCCCCACTCCCACCCCCCCCATTTCTGCCTATCACAAACATAAACATTACTTGTCATGAAGGCATAATAGTCTCATAGCAGATGATGGCAGAGTGTCACTGGAGTGATTACATAAAGTGGTATTTCTGCTTTTGTCAACGTCTTTAGAATCAGTCAGTCAGTCAGGCTGCTACACAGACTGTGGATAATGTAAACCAGAAAAAGTTCTCAAATAATGAAAGAAGAAACAGCAAGTGGACAGCAGAAGTGGAAGAGCAGAAGGAGAAAGGTAAAACTAAATGGGTTTAGATCACGGCTGTTTTTTTGTTTGCTTGGTTTTGTTACCAGCCCCAGAATTTATTCAAAATGGGGTATCTGTTTAGGCAATGAGGGGAAAGTTATCCTGAGTAGCAGTACCAAACTAAGCTGGGCTGGAGGTAGCAAGGGTGTGGTTTGTCAAGAAGGTACATTTTCCTGCTTTGTGAATGTGGCTGAGAGAGCAGACTCCTGGCTGGGATTTTTGTAGTAAATGGGAAGAGGAGAAATTAAAGTACTTACCAGAGCTACTCTAAATTAGATCCTTTTTGAAATTCTAGAGTGTGTGGCAGAAAGTGCCAGTGGGAGGAGCATTAAGAGTAATTTATGAGAAAAACAGGTAAAAGTATTCAGTGTGGCATGGTTAAGAATTAGCATATGATGGTACAGGAAGGGGAGAGGATGACGTACAGAAGAGCTGGAAAAAGAAACCTGTTTACAGTAGAAAGATCTGTCACATGGTCAAAATTCTGTTTGGGTTTTCCCCCTCCCCCCAGTCAGTTACAGCATTCTTTAGCTTCTCTTGAGGGACTCAAAGCTTTTCCTCTTCTGTGACGAAGTGGAACATGGCAGTAATAGATGGAAGCTATACGTGTCAGGAGGTAGTTAGTAAATCTTTGCTAATTGCAATTGGCAGTGGTTGGTAGGATTTTTTAATTAGTATTTTTAAAACTTTTTGTCTTGTCAGCTTTGCCGTAACTAAAACCCAGATTTTTTCTTGGCTTCTTCCACTTTTTTTTTTCCCCTGACTAAATAAAACTCAGATGCTTTAGTCTCCTCATAGAAGCTGCTCCTTCCCTCAATTTTTTAAAAAGTTTTTTTTTTTTTGCTTTGTTCCCTTATCTCTGGCAACAGCAGAGACATTGCTGTTGTCTGTTTATGGTATGTGTGCTCCTTAGTCCCTCTTACAAGATGGAATCCTTTCTTGAGTGGTCTCACAAGGGCCCACCTTAGCTATTTTTAATTCTCCAAATGTCTAAAAAGTTGTTTCCTTTGCAAACCTGTTCTATAAGCAATGCCAAAGGAACATTCATGTAGAGAAATCTGGAGAGAAAGTAAAGACTCCAGTGTCATGATGGATTTGGCTGAGGGGCATGGCATGTCCAGCTTTCTCTGCTTTTTGTGATGCTCTGGATTGTGTTGCCTCTTGTGAAACTAGGTTAACAATCCCATGGGAATCACGTGTACTTCCTTCTGAGTGTTTAGGGATTCCTATTGCTGCTCGGGGAATTGGCAGTAATTCTCAAAATCAATACTGTTTCCATTTATACTGTTGTCTAGTTGTGACAGAGCATATAACAAGCTTTTAAACACTTGGTATCTGCTATTGATAATCTTCTGGGCATGAGTTTGATTGACAAGCAGTGGTAGCCGGGTCTGAATATAAGCCAGAACGTGAAGAACTTGTTCAGATCTTTTTATATCATGACTGTTTTTTAACACTTCCCTACCAAAGTATTTGCTGGTGCTTGAGAAATGAAACTTTGTGCAGCAGTCTGAAAATTTTTTTAGATCTTTTTATCCACTGAAACATTCTAAACTGGTTTTTTATGCAGTCAAAAGTAGACAAGACTTTGAGCTTCTGTTATCTTAACACTTGAAAATGAAAATGCAGATCAGAATACTTTCACTTTAAGCAAAGTACAAACTTCTGTTTCATTAGGAGCAATTTAGAATGAATATGTGTAAAGGGACGGCTGCATTTCATTCCTGCTTTCCCCAAGCATCACTGAAATGGTTACCAAACATCACTAAAGAACTCCTGTAGAGCTTGGAGAACCCAGGTTGAAGTAGCTGCTCTGTTACTGCCTGAACAACTGTTTGTTTTAGGATGCTTTGATCTTTGGTAAAAATAGAAATTTAAGTTTTCTGAAGTAATATATACTGAGGTATAGGTTTCGTTTTGAAAGTTTAATTTTGGAAAGACAAATTAACTGGCTTAAGTTTTGATAGCCATAAGTGGTGTAATGGTTCATTTACTAGGTTATGTCTTGGTGTTGCAGAGTCAAATTCCAGGCAGATCCACTTAAGTCAGAAGCTTGAGCCAAATTCATCTGAGGTAATCTTAAAGAAAAGACCAAATTTTTTTTTAATGTTATTGCTTCTCTGATACATGATTAGCAGAGCAATAGCTGCCTTTAGAGCTGTGATTGCTGCTGCTGCTTTACTGCTTTTAGTGAAATACTCCTAAGGCTGGAGGCTTGTATTTCTGTCAGCTTTCCTCAGCCCTGTAACCCATACTTTTAGTCTTTCTCTGCAATGGGAGTCTTCAAACCTGGGCTATTGAGAGCACTTACGAATCTGGATTTGTAATTGCTTAGTACAGTCTGTACTTTCAGTTTAATGGGACCACAGAAGATTTGATGTTTGCTAATAGCTACTGTGCTAACAGACCCTGAGCTCTGAAGTTCAGTGAAGATTTGTGGCCTCTTGTTGGCTTTTAACCTTTGCTGTCCTTTCAATGAGCAAAATGTTACACTAGTGTAATAGTGATGGGTACTTAGCCCACCTTGTATGGAGTGTGGTTTACTGTTTTTGAGTAACTCTTTGTAAAGTTAATCTTACTATTAGACTAGCTGTGTCTGTTGTTTCTAACTTTGCTTTAGAAGAATAGTCAAGATGAGAGTTATCCAAAAGCTTCATCTCCTTTGGAACAAGTAAAAACAGATTCTCCGATTCTTGCTGAGCAAGTAAGAAATGTTTGTTTGATTTCAAAGTTTTCCAGTCAGGAGACTTCAGACAAAGGGGAGCTTCATCACAGCCACGTATGTATTACAATACTGGCTTTTAATTACACAGGCATTTCTATGGTGATAATGCTAAAATTGCATATTTACAGTTAGGAATCTTTATGATGTGTCCAGCATAAAGAATGTAAAAGGACAACCCTTGGTAGAAAAGTAGAAGTATATCTACTCTTTTCTGAGAGAGGGGTTATTTCATATCTTGCTACCAAGGTAACTGGTGCTTTTTCCTTTAAATTCTTTAGCTTTGCCTTTTCAGGTTTCTCCAAGGTTATGGGTAACTGCTTGTGAGGGTGGCTGTTCTTTTGGGTTGGAGATACTTAAATATAAAGCTTGTGGGGGTGGTTCCAGCACTGATGGCTCTGTGATACAGGCATGCCTGGATAGAGCTCAGAGCAGAGCTCTCCACACAGTGACGTAGCTCAGGTTTCTTTGGATATGTTCCTAGTTAGTACTTCCCTGTGGGGATGGTGGTAGTCTGAGTAAGATGGAGTCAACAGGGTCACCAAGCATGGTGTGGTTTAGGTTTGTTTGTTTTTACAGAACCTGACGGAATGCGTGCCGAGTGTAACTCCGACACCCTCTCCAGTCTTTTCCGAGGTGCATTTACCTCCAGCAGTGCCTTCTGTACCAGCCATTGTGCCAGCTTGGCCAAGTGAGCCAGCAACCTATGGACCAGCAGGTTTGCAGAAATACTAATGTTAATCAGAAATTACTAACCCTGGAAAATACTTTAACTCTCTTACTAAGTTGAAGATTCGCCCAGGATACACTGTCTCGTATATTTCACATTCCAAAGGCAGGCATTCATAGGAATGTAGCGTCTCACTGCTGAAAGCTAGTGAGAGTTCTGGCAGATCTTTGATTGCCTGTATGTACAGATTGCTTTAAGGTGTAGAGCAACCTGAAGGTATAAGAGGGTTGTGTACTCAATTTGCCATTTTTCTTCTTGACTGGGATAGCATTGAGTTCTGAGGATCTGCTTAAGGTAGAACACATTGTCAGCATGTTGAAACCTGATACGTATTTGTGCTCTGTGTCCCATGTAATAATAAGTTCCTTGGCTGACTGAGGACTTAACTTGGGGCTTGTATGTCTGGAACTAATGAGATCCATTTGGACCTTAGCTGCAAAGCCAGTGTAGTGGGTTTTTGAGTGCTGTGCATATCTTCTGGTCTGTGGAGTTGGCTTGGAATCAATATTGCTCATTAGATCAGGTGCTGCATTTTCTCTCACACTGCTGTTTCTCTACAAGAACCAGCTTTCAGATCAGTCTGCTTTGTTCACATGAGACAGTCACAGTCTTGTCACGCTTGACTGTGTCTGTGACAGAAGATGTGTAGCCCAGTTGATCTGAGCTCAGATTCAGAGTTGACTGTAAATGACTTGTCAGAATGAGAACTTCAAGGATTCACATAAAAGTTTCAGTTCCTTCACTTTTTCTCCTTCCTATTTCCTTCTGGTATTCATAATTTTAAAAAGAAATACGGGGTCAGTTTAGCTGTTTCTGGAAAGCTTAGCTTACCTGCTTAATTCTTTCTGAAAACTATTCTTTGCATTTTGAATCCTGCTTTTCTGATGTCTTTTGGTTTGTGATTATACATCTGTATATTCATAAATATATATATATATGCATTGATACCTGTTATATTTTTATGTATGTATGTATGTTGGGGTTTTTTCCCTCTAGGTATTCCAACCCAAATACCTGCTTCTTCACTGATGCCAGGACCAGCAACAGGACCTGACTCTATTGTATCACAGGCTCAGGTAACATCTGCTTCAGTTGCTGGAGTTCCTGTGTGGCTACAAGCAGTTAACCAGCCTTTAATGCCTTTGCCTCAGACTCTGAATCCCTACCAGGATCCGCTATACCCTGGATTCCCTTTTAATGAAAAGGGAGAAAGAGCCGTTGCACCTCCTTACTCCCTGTGCAGTACTGGGGAAGATTTACCTAAAGGTGAGAAGTCTGGATTTTACACCATTTTCCCTGATAGGTCTTCTTTTCTTAAAATGCAGATAAACACAACTTTTGGTCCTGTTGTCATTCTCTGTCAAAAGATCCAGTAGTTGTCATTCTGTGATTTAAGATGTGGAATATTGAATAGAGTTGTAACTCTGTAGTTTGCACTGCCAACATTGTGACTGTTTGAAGTGGTCACACCTGGAAATCTGGTAGGATCATTTTGTGGTTCTTAGCTTGCCCTACCATAACTTGAGGTTTTGTGCATGTAAAGAATTATTCTTGGAGAACTGCTTCCTGTGAGAATAATAGGTTTGCTTGTGTCATTTAAAAGCTTGGAAGCTGTTGAGCGTTTCCTTACTGGCCTGAGAAAATACAGGTTTTGGCATACTATGAATGCAAGGTATGCCCATAAAGAACATTTCATGTCTGACTGCACAGTGGTGTTTGTTTAGTGAACTGTTTCTTTAAAAAAAAATTAAACTGCTGTTGTGTTCTAGATATCTTAGTGTGGCAAAAAAACCCCAACTAATCAATTGAAGACATGCAAGCAGTAACTTAATACCAGTGTTCTCTACTGAAACAGAACTTTATGCAGTTTTTGTATCAAATGAAATATTTTTGGTCTTCATAAATATTTTTGTTCTTTTTTTTTCTAGATAAGAATATTCTTAGATTTTTCTTCAATCTTGGTGTGAAGGTAACTCTTCAAACTTACATTTTCATGTTTATTACAAAAATCGCTTGTAAATAATTGTTGGAACTTGGAGTGTGGAAGTTTTGTTGCTGCAGCTGTGCATTTCAAGTCCATCTTTCAGTTTGAAATACTTTCTTATTTGTGTGCTGTTAACTGGGATTCCAGCAGTTGTCCACAGTGCAGTTCAAGTCAGCAGAAATCAAATTAATGTCAACACCATAGTGAGAACTATTGGCTTCCAACTGTGGCTGCACAGTCAGCAAATTGTGCTTTACCAAGTCACAGATAAATTGTGAGTGTGAAGATGCTTCTTTTGAATGCAGTGCATAGGGAATGAGAAAATGTCCTCAGACTTCAACCCTGGCTGTGTATTGGCAAAGCCACTGCAGTACAGATCCCAAAATCTTTCCCTGGGGACACTCCCTTAAAAGTAACCTGGGTATCTGTTCTTTCTGCTCAGGTTAATGACAACAGTTTTCTACTTTTTCAGTAATTATAGGTGTGTGTATGTGTAAATGTGGTGCAAATCTGTGTGTTTGGTTGGGGAAGAGGCTTAGCCAAATCCCAGCGTTTTCCATTGCTTGGGAAGGACTAGTTGTTTGCTTTCTTTCTCCCTTCTGCACGTTCCTTTTTTACCTTCTTACCTCTTCTGTCAGGCAAACGACTTTGGGCAAGGTGCTGAGAGCTCTTGGGTTTATTTCATGGGACTTTGGCTATAGCAATGATATTCTTTGGTGTCTGGGCATGCAAAGAGGGAATATTCAGCAGTTTCCAATGTAAATTAGATACCTCTACCTAATATAAGTCTCTTTGCTTAATAGAAAATCCATTAAGTCATTCATTAGCAAGTGTCACCACAATGTATTTAAACAGCGTGAGGTTCATAAGCTGACATGTTTGGGACTCTCCTTACTGGTATTTTGGATTAGTTAGGATCTAGCCTGTCGTTCTGGCGCTTCAGCACCATCTGCTGGTCCCAGCCCATGTTCTAGTGGCTGTGCTCCTTCGGTGGTGTCACAGGGTACAGCAGGCCCGGGAAAATACCTTCTGCATTGTCTGTCTGCTGCTCTGCTCCAGCCTCTGCCCTGCCCACACCCTTCCAGCTGCACACTGAGAGGGAAGGGCCTCCTGGAGAGGAGGTCTGGCTAGGCTTTTCAGGATGGTTTGCTCCAGGGCCTGTTCCTACAGAGTCCAGTTCATTAACACGGAGGTAGAGAAAAGGGAAGGGGTTGCCACCTGAGGTGGACAACTTCAGTGTTGTAGTCTTTGCAAAGTGAGCTCTAGTAGAACAAATGGCTGATTAGTTAGTAAGTGTGATTCTGGAAAATGAGTTTGAAATGTTTCTCTTCAAACACATAGCTAGAGCTTAATAGCATTGCATGTTTAACTGTATAGAAACTACTACTATGTTTTCTTGCTTGGTCATAACTGTTGCCCATTTCAACTGCATTTGGAAGGAAAACAAAAAACAAGAACACCATCCTAGAGTCGTAGGATTTAGAATTGAGGGCAGTCACTGTAAAGAAAATTAACTTTTATCTCCTATAATTTAACTGTTTCAAAATGGTAAACGACTAGTGTGCTTTTATGTCTCTCTGAACATTCCAAAGACGAAATAACTGATTTTTAAATTTTCTTTTCCCTGCTGTCTTGCAGGCATACAGTTGTCCCATGTGGGCACCCCATTCTTACCTGTACCCCCTGCACCAGGCCTATTTAGCTGCTTGTAGAATGTACCCAAACGTGTCCCTTCCTGTGTATCCACACAACCCCTGGTTCCAGGAGGCTGCTCCGACTCAGAACGAAAATGAAACTGCACGACCAAACAGGCACTTTGCTGTTCAGACTGAGACCAGGTCCAACGGTCAGATTCCACAGGTTGACAGATCTCCATCACTGCCTCTGATCATCCCTTCAGCTCAGGTGTCAGAAAGTCAAGGGCAGGTCTGTGTCGAACCGGAGAATCCAGCGCAAGCTCTTCATGCGAACTACGAGGAGTCCCTAAGAGGGAAAAATATGTTCCCGCAGCCGCCCTTTGGACACAATCACTTTCTAGGAGCTGTTCCAATAGCACCTCCTTTCTTTCCTCACTTTTGGTATGGGTACCCAGTTCAGGGTTTCATTGAGAATTCAGTAGCAAGACCTAATGTTGTCTTGTCACCTGAGGACAAAGAGGCAGCAGCTGGCACCTCTGCCAACATGTATGTGAGCAAAGAATGCAGCCCTCCAGTTCCTGGAGTGAACTGTGCAGAGCAGCTCCAGAAGACCAACAGCAGCAGCAGCTCCAACACCGTCCCATTCCCAGTGGCTGCTGCAGGGACCCCGAAGGACGCTTCAGCAAGAGCCCCCCAGCTGGAGCAAACCTGTCCTTCAGCTGCTCCTAAGCAGAAAACAGCTGGGCAGCAACATCGCCCTCCACAGACACAGGGCCTGGAGAGGCCGGTGGCAGGGCCCAGCATGCAGCCACTGCTGGCAGAACCTCCCAAAAACGAACTGAAACCCAGCACTCCCAGCCGGAAGGAGAAGCCTGCTAAAGGAAAAGAGTCCAAGGGCACTGGGAACGTGCAGACAGAAAGCAGGGCGCAGAGAACGAGGGAAGACAGCTCTGAAGATGACAGTGAGGTTTCTGACATGCTGAGGAGTGGCAGATCCAAGCAGTTCTATAACCAGACTTATGGAGGAGGTAGAAGGCCTAGACCTGACAGGGGGTATTCCAGCAGGGGAGGGTACCAGTTCCAAAGAAACGAGGAGGCCTGGAAAGGACCACCCAGCAGAAGCAGAGATGATGGCTACCAGTATCAGAGAAACTTCAGAGGGCAGCCATATAGGAATGACAGGAGAAGGGCAACACTGGGAGATAATCAGAGGGGACAGCAAGCATAGAGTTTAGTGGATAATTGGAAAATTTAAGAAGCAAAAACTAATTTGAAATAGCAGTTTAAAATCTTAATTTCTTTTTAGTGAAGTTCAGTATGTTTAATTTTTGGCAAGTAAAGACTAGGAGGATGTCAAGTCCTACCACAGGGTTTTTGGGGAGAGTCTAGAGTTTGTTTGGCTTAGCAGTTTTTCCTCAATGTCAAATTAGAAAAAAAAAATAGTTTTAGTGTTTGATAATTCTTTTCCCCACAAAGGTTTGCGTTTGTGATAGAAGATGGGTATGTGCGTTTACTAGAGTGACAAATGACAGCATTTGATGTGATCTAGATTCTAAAATTGACAGTAACATTGCACCAAATATAAATGTATATTTTATCATACAATGCCTTAGTTCTGAACTGAGCTAAAGGAATTCTCAGCCTACTGCACTGTTGTCTCTGATATGCTTCCAACCCAAAGGCCTTTCATCTCAAAAAGAAAAAATATCTGTCAAACTTGAATGTTTTCTCTTGTGTGTTACACGTATGGCAGCCAGCTAACCCTGTGTCTTAGGTATGTTGTATATAGTTCTTTTCATAATCATAGGGTATATTTTTGAATTTTAAAAAGCATTTATTTGTTGAAATTAAAATCAAGACAAGCAGTCAAGAATACCTGTGTTTGAACTGATAAGAATGGCTGTTTCCACCATGAATTCTTCTTAATGCTGGTGTGACTAGAATGGTGCCTATGCCAACTGAATAATTACAAAGACAATAAAAATGTAGATGCTATGCATTTCCAAAATAATTCTGCATCTGTTATAATAGCAGAAGTTTTTTTAATGCCACTTTAACACTAATGCACTGACAAATCCTAGATATTTTGTGAGGAGATGCATAAAGTACGTGTTACGTTTTTTTAAGTTTGTACGATTGAGCTACTGTTCAGTATTCTTTTGTTGTTGCACTGTTGATGTTTTGCATGTACAACTCCTTGCTGGAACTACTTTTAAAAGCAAGAATGGAGAGTCTCAGTGTGCTCTGCTCTTCCCTACAATTCAGAAGAAAGTGGCTTCTGCCTTATATTTTTACACTGTGTCAGAGTTCTGATGCTGTTTCTTCTGAGCCCGGTTACGATCTCTGCAGTGTTCCTGTTGCCTTTGCAGCCTGGATGTTCAGCTGTCCAGACTCGGAGAGTGCAGTGTGCACAGTATTCACTCAGCTCTGTTGCTCTGTAAAATTGAATTGTTGTGTATATTTTTATATCTCTGTAAACAGTAGTGTAGGTGATGGTACCCATTCATTGTGTCTGAGATTGTACACCCTTGGTGCGGA
Organism: Corvus kubaryi; assembly: GCF_017639235.1. NCBI lineage: Eukaryota > Metazoa > Chordata > Aves > Passeriformes > Corvidae > Corvus > Corvus kubaryi. The sequence goes on along the minus strand of NW_024582059.1, from coordinate 17,182,988 downwards.
AACCAGATGATAGTTACATGATAAAGAGTTTGTTTTCAGATGCATGCCATGTATAAAACCCTAATTAAAATAAATGTTTTGTCTTTTCACTTGCTTTCTAAATTATATTTATGTATTTAAACCTGTTGCAATGATGTTAAATGAAGTGTTGTTCTTACAGAGCCAGCTGTAGTCAGCAGCAGAATGATGAACAGGATGTGGCAAGCAGTGAACAAAAAGGGGCCATATACTGAATTTGCAGTTTTTGTTTGTAGGGGTAGGGGCCATGCTGAAGGCTTTTTGCTTTTTCTTTTTTTAATCTTAAATACGTTTTCATTCAGAAATGTATTCAGGATTTCAAAGAGGCAATCTTCACCTTTTCAGGTTAAGAATGAAGCAAGCACTGAGGGATTTATTTAACTGTTGTTACAATTGTCGTTCTCATTTTATCTCAACTCCTTTCAAAACCATAGAGGGCTGCTTGTTGAGTTTACTGGTGAATTTTAAACTTGTAACTCCAGTTGTACCCCAATAATCATTCTGTCCTTGACCAGGCTCTTCGTCACAAGCTTTGTTGCAAGAATGAAGGCAGTAACACTTCTACAGAAGTTTGTTGGGAAACACTGGGGAAGAGAGGCATGGCAGTAACTAGGAGGGATGTGCTTTTAGAATTTACTTTTAAAAACCAACTTTCAGCTGGGCCTACACTGCCTTGCTGCTCTAGGACAGTGAAGGACTGGAAGGTGTAGATGTATTTTCTCCATTGCTGATCAAGTAAGTCTGGTTTCCTCTCTTGCTGAAAGAGCTGTAGATTGATTGGCCCAACCTCTGGCCTGGGGCATGATGTTTTAGACTGCAGGATCTTCCTGTTAATATATGTAATATTCAGCATATAATGAGCTGTGATACACAGCTTCAGGTATTTGCTGAACCACATCTTTACCTAGCCTTATTACACGTGATTAAGAGAAAATGCACAACTCCACTCCAAGGGGAGTTAAGCTGTGAGAGGAGAACAAGCTTTAGTCAGCCTTTGGAAGTTTTTGTCTGACCAGGGTGGTGGTGTAAAGATGTATTCAATACTTGCACTTCCATAGGGAGTCCCTCTGCTGGTGTAGTACAGGTGGATTGCTGTTACAAGACAAGAGGGAAGTAATGTGTATATAATGCTCAGTACTGCCAAGGTTATGAAATAACCACGTTACTAACATACAGAATGCCTTAAAAAACATTCTGAGGCAAAAATGTAAATAAAGAACAAAGCCATGTTTTCTCATAATGTTTTTCACATGCCAGTGAAGGCAGAGAACTGTTGAATGGAAAACACCCTTCCTTTTAAGATACATAGCTGAAAGTTGTTTTTACATGTCTGCTTAAGTAAGCAAGGAACCTTTAAATTTCCTTTCTGGTTCCCTCAAGGACCTTACTGTATATGGAAGTAAGGTTTTAGCAAGATATTTCTTACTTTCATTTTTGTCTGTAGTAAGGATCAAGGCTTTTACTTTTTCTTAAAGTAATTCCTGCATCTTAACCTTATAAAAACTTCATGGAAGAGGAAGTTGGAAAGATGGAAAGGATGTTAGTATTTCCTTAAGATTGTTTCACAAATTATTTTCGTCTCACTAGGTCTGAGAAGATGCACAGGGGCAGATGATCAAAAAAAGATGTCGCTACCTTTTACATTCTTTGTGCTGCATCGTCTGTGTGCACTACAGTGTGAGAAAAGGGGTGTGTGACATCATATACACACTTCTGAATTAGTTATTGAAGAAATTCTGCAGTGTCACAGAAGAGTTGTAAGTTAGGTGGATATTTTATTTTTGAAACCCTCATCCAGAGAGATTCAACCTTTTAGAAAGAGGAGTCGGTCCTGTAGCGTGACATTCTTAGTAAACTTCCCTCTTAGACAGAAAACAGCCTCAAAGATTTATTTTAAAATGAGGAAGTTCAGTCAGCACTTGGTACATGAGTAGGATATATTGAATTGAAAACCTCCCTTAAATTTTGAAAAATCAGAAGACCCATTTGCACAATTTCAAGGTGGTCTATTTTGAAATTTTTACACTGAAAATAGGGCTGTGTCACCAAAATATAGAAAGTGGCAGTTTTACTCAGACTAGGATGTTTACTGCTACTGTCTTGGATGTTAAATGCAGCAAGAGATTTTAAGCTCCAAAAGATTAATTTTTCTAAAACCTGATCTGAGCCATCTCATCACAGCTGTTTAGGTTCCAATATGCATGTCTAGATGCCAGTTAAAAAGATGCTGGGATTCAATATTTAGTCATCCAGGAAGAAGTAGTTTCCACTCTTCTTTTGTTCCACATCCTTGGGAAGAGAAAAAAGGTCACAGTTACTTGAAGTAGTCTTTGGCAGACTTGAACATAACTGAAATAAAAGACACTTATCTAAACTCCTTTCTGCTTCCCTTATTATTACTCTTACTAGTTTCACATGCTGTTTGTCCAGCACAGCAGAACTCCCATGTCAATCTTCATTTTGGTCCTTACTTTAAAACCTGGCTTCATATTAAACAATCACAGCTCCTTTACTGTAAAGGTGCTCCTCTCTTACCTTGATGGAATTGAGTTTGTTTATTCTTGGTCTGTAATTGTTGGGGTCTCTTCTAAAAGTGATTTCAAGCTGAGATAAAAACTTATTCATTCCAGCCAAAAGAGTCTGTGGACTGTTAAAAGAGAAGAATATTTTAGCTACATTTTCAGAAGTATTATACTGTACAATTACAGGCAACTTTGAGTTCCATCCTGAGTTCACTCAGAGCTGGAAATGCAAATGTGAGCTGCATTTGATGTACTGGGCTGTGCTACATTTTTAGTCAAACCTTGTCTGAGAGGCTGCTGAAAGATGAGAGTAGTACCTCAGTGTGGCTTCCAGCCACGACCTTTGCATTATTTTTATTTTGTATCTACATGTGTGTGCCGGCACACTTGCTTATATTCAAAGAAAAAAACCCCAACCCTTGCACCATAAGCGAAATCTGACAAAGATCATAACTTTCTCAGCATCAGGGTATAATTGCTATTTTTGAATTCCAATACATGTGTTCTTGGAAGGAACACCATCAAAATCAGGAGAGCAGGGGGTTGCAGACACATGGCAGACCAATGTGTTTACTTCATCTGGCTTGTGCCAAGTACTCACTGTTCTAAAACCCTGGTTTCTGATAAGGCTGCTCATCAAAAAGTCTCTGTAATCTACATGAAATTATTTACAAAAGTAGACATATCAAATGGGACAGCTTTGAAAGAGTAAAACAATGTACGCTGCGTGTCGCTGTCAAGATTTGCCCTTCACTACATCTGCATACAGGTACCACTAATACACTGCTTTCTTTTAATACATCTGAAAGTTATTTTCAATGAGCACACTTAACAGATGCTACTTTTTTGTTTCCTTACTATTGATGCTACTTACTTGATCTCTTCTGATCGTAATTTAGCCATTGTGCAGTTGGCTTAAGGCTGGTCTAAGCCAGGAGGTGGTCTAGTTCTTGAGGGTTTGGTTAGGTTCTCCAACCCCACCCCAGCTCTGGTCTAGCCAGCCTGTAAGTGAGAATTAATCCCATTTTCTGTTCCATGATTCAAAACCAAAGTCAGAACCCTCAGGACAGCCTTGGATGCAGCTTAAATTTCCCTAAGCAGGGATGACAATCTTGCTTACTAATCCCAACAACTCTCTTACCTGTTTGCCAGTGTGTTCTTTGAAGGAATGCCATCAAAAACAATCACACGATCAGCAAGATATGTAGCCATGATAAAATCATGTTCTACCACAAAAGCTGTTTTTTTAGCATGGAGAATGAAACTGAAATGAGGGAGAAAAAGAAAAGAAGAGAGAGTAATGTGATCTCATTGTAGTACTATTGCCAATTTCAGTTCCTTCCCCACCATGTGTACTCACCGTTTAATGACTCTGGCAGCCATCAGACGCTGTTCAGAGTCCAAATATGCTGAGGGCTCATCAATCAGATAAACATCTGCAGGTTTACCCAGACAAAGAGCTAATGCCACACGCTGCAACTCACCACCAGACAGTGTCTGAACCTGGTGGTGTGGGAAGAAACAAGGCCATGCTTAGTTCAGGTACAGGTTAAGAGTTAAGACAAGTGGGATGTTGATTCAAGCAATTAATACCTCCTGGTCAATGATGTTTTCTATCTGAAGAGGTTTCATCACGTCAGTTACAAACTGGGGGTGTGTATAGGCATCTCTGATCTTCTCGTGCAGCAGCTGACGGACGCTTCCCTAGCAAAAGGAAAATGTTGCTATTCAGTTTTATGCACCACAAGAAAACAAGCATAAATAGAATAAAAAAATTCTATCTAAAATAGATAATAGATATAAAATAAGAATAAAAAAATTTCTGTCTCTGCGTTTTGTAGCAAACACAATACTTAGTAAATAAGGCTGAAACATACCGTAGATTTAGGGCTGATTTTCTGTGGTTTGTAGCTAACATTTAGGACTGGGACCTCACCTATAAAAAACCAAAATTAATATTGTAAACAAGAGCCTTTCCAGTATCTTTAAAATAGATTTCAGCTAAGGTATTACACATTACCTCCTTCATCAGGTGTAAGTCTTCCTGCAAGCATTCGGATAAATGTTGTTTTGCCAGTTCCTAAGTTAAAATACAAGTTACAGATTAATCACTTTTTAGTAATTTAGACCTCTAACAATTAAGTCACTGATACAACAACAACAAAGACTATTTAATAAAGAATACATTTTAAAATTAGACTGCTTTGAGAACTCCTATATTAACTTCCAGCACTTACTACTTGCTTTTTCAAATGGAAAGAGACATCTTAAAATGGTAAGGTTTTAAAATGGGGTAACAGACAAACAATGACATTGTTAACACACGGTAACTTCACCTCTCTAGTCAGGGGACTCATGGTGTGATGTCTTCCCCAGGTAACAAGCAGCTCAACCTGACTCAAACTCAGTAATTCTGAAGCCTGGCTCCCAAAGTGAAGAAGGGCTTTAGGAGCATATTCAAGGTTGGAGAAACAGTTTCCAACATAAATTGCACTCACCATTTTCCCCTAACATCACCATAATTTCAGAATCGGTGAATTCTCCAGCTACTATGGATAGTTCAAATTCTCCCATCTTTTTTTTCATTCCTGGATATTTGTACATACACATCTTTTTAACCTCTTCTTCGTTAGCTGTCTCAGCTACTTTAAATACCAGAGATGCATCTCGAAACCTTAGATTTTCTGTTGGAACATAGCCATCTAGGAAAATGTTTATGCCTATGATGGGAGGAAAAAAGATCATTAAAAAAGGTCTGTAACAAAGTAAAACAAGATGAATTTCAATTCCTGGCTGTAAATTCCATTCAGGTAAGGAGAATTCTGGAATTTAAATGGCACGGTAAAAGAAGCAACAAGACCTCCCCTTTTTAAAGTGTGCACATTATACAAATTGAATAAAGAAAACCCTTACTAAATTACAGAATGGCTGTAGCAGCTCTTCCTGAAAACCCACAGTTAGTGATGTGTGTGGGGCTTAAAGGAACTACTGCTGTTGGGCCCATTCTCTCAAAACGAGTTTTTACTGAGCTCAGTACTACAAGTGGGGTCAATTCAGATGAACAATATGTACCTCTGCACTGTGCAAACTGCCTCCTGACCTTTCTCTACTAATAAGGTCTTTTGTGTAACTCCACTGTTTACGAAACGCCTACAAGTATCAAAATGATGTCCATAGCAAGAGAAAAAGGGCATTTCATAATTAAGGCTTTTGGGCTGAGTTACAAATTTAGAATCATGTAACACAGAAATTCTGCAGAAAATCAAACAGTAGATTTTCATTGCTGAACTGTAACAGGAAGAGGACAAGTTTATACAACAGACAATTGGCATTTTGCTGTCTTTTTTGGTTATGCTTAAAAGGAGAAATATGGCAAGAATTACCTTCTCTTACGCTGAAAGGCATGGTAACAACACCATAAGCACTTGGCACACCATACAGGCAGCAGATAAAGTCAGAGAGATAATCTAACACACTTAGATCATGCTCTACAACAATAATGTACCTGAAAAAGAGCCAGAGAGATGCTTTTTTACTTCAGTGCAAAACATTTTTCCTTTTTTCTTACTCTAGTCTTGCATAAACAAGAGCTATCAACATGATTTTTAGTTAACATGGTTTCTTCACTTTATACTAAAAAAGGAGAGAGTTCAAATCTCTAACAAGCATTTTTTAAACTGTCCAATAAACTTGCAAATGACAAATTGAAAGCCCATCTTCAGTGTAAACTGGCAGCTTCTTTATGTAAGTGGAAGGATATTGATTGATTTGAGTGAAAAATACTTAGCACATTTTAAGAAAATAAAAATCTTTGTGAGAAAGGGATGAAACAGCAATATTCAGGTGGAAAGTAACCACCAATGTTTTCCCATCCTTATTACAAAATTCTGAATCGAGACAAGAAACTACAGGAAGTAAGTTTCCAAAATGCAAAAGAATAGAATATGACTGGCTTGGAATATTTGAAACATGTTAGTATACCATACTGAGAAGTAAGCACTTCTAAGGAGATGGACTGGATGTTTCTTCCCTCTGTGAACAGGCATGCATTATTACAGTCTAGCAAAACATTTGAAGCTTGTATTTACCTGTCAGGGTTTATCAGGGACCGAATAGTAATGGCAGCCTTCAATCGCTGCTTGACATCCAAGTAGCTGGAAGGTTCATCAAACATGAAGCTAATCCCAAAAGGAGGAGTGAAGTCTTAGTGAATGCAAGCTTTCTACTTATTCAAACATAATATTAACATTTCAACCATTAAATACATGGAAATAAAAAAAATATCATTATTTATACTGAGAAAGGGAGACAAAAAATGAGAATTGTGCACACCTGCCTTCATTCTCTGTAGACTGTCATCTGAAAAGTGAGTTAAGTATTACTTTGTCATGAGCTCTGACAAAGTTACCAAAAGTTACAAGAAATCAGCAGTTAGGAGTCCCATGCACTCATTCTGAGTTACCTTAATTTAACATGAACTGAAAAGTGCAGAAATACTTTAGAAGAATGGAAGAAGGACATCTTCCAAAAAGAGAAAACTGAACAAGGAAACTCACTTGAAACTCACACCAACCAACCAAAAAACAGCAGCCCAAGCAGAACAAAACCAACCAACTAAAACCTCATCAAAGCAAAAAACCCAAAACCTCATAACTCTTCTGATTTTGCTTTCCTGGTCCCAAGGAGTCAGGAAACAGCATAGATTAGACACTGATTTCCTGCTTGCAAGACAGGAGAGGAGGGACACAAGTTCCAAGAGGTGGGGAAGCAGCTGTACCTTTCTCATTCAGAGAGGCTGAGACAGGTGTGCTGTCCAACAGGATATATTTAGGTGGGATTAGGGAGAGGTTATGAAGTTGTGATGCTGAAATTTAACACTAGCTTCTGAAATCAGCTATTTCCACTCAGGTAAATAAAAGTATGCAAAATCCAGAGACTATACATGAACTAAATATGGCTTTCAGCTGATGAGTTGGCAAAAGTTTTGGTTTTTTAAAAAATCCTTTTAAAACTTTATTTAATAATTAATAAATACTTTTCAATGTTTCAAACAGAAGTATTATTGTTAAGTGTAAATTCGAGGACCATATTCTGAGACAGATTATTAGAAGCAATGTGTAACAGAAGTAAATTAAACATACATATCAGCCTTCTGAATGCAAACAACTGCACAAGCAAATCTCTGAAGTTCTCCTCCTGAAAGGTCCTCAACATTTCTTTCTTTCAGGTGTGTTAAGTCTGCAAATAAGTGGTTAATTTTAGGTATGTTATAACCAACACAACAATCCATATTTTTATTACCTACAGAAACATGTATAAAGATAGCAAGCATTCTACACAGAGGAAAAGAAAACAAAGGAGAATAAGCATTCAGTTTATACAGTATCAGTATCATACTGCTAATACTATGTCACAGCAAGCTATGGCTTCTCTGCAGCATTAACTGCATGGCTGCTTCTTATCATGCAGAAGGATTACATTTCTATTTCTTTTTCCACCACATATTTGGTAAAGACTTCTGGCCCTAAAAAGAAACTATACCAGGTTTGAAAGTGTTTGTTGTCAGACTTGGCTGAAGAGTTCTGGTTTTCAAGAAAATCAAGTCCCTCAAACCTTACAGCAGAAGGGTGAAGCCAGTATTTTCTAGGCAGTTTAATGAACACTGCATTTCAAGAATAGATTGTGTCACTAATAAATTGAGACTCAAAGCCCATGTTCTTGGTGGCACAATAGCAGCCCCACTTTTACCACCCAGTTCTACCAAAGAGAATCCTATTGTGAATTTAGCAACAACTAAATTCAGTAACAACCAAACATAAAACACATACAAAACATCACCAGGGCTGAACTATGCAGATGCTCTTATTAGTTATATTAATCTCAGAAGTCAGTGTTACTCCTACTATAATTAGATGTACATAAGCTTTGGGGGGAGTGTGGTACACTAGGATAATACTTTCTACATGCAGTGGTTCTCCCAAGGGGGATGCTAAGATTTTGCCACACTTGTGAGCAAGCAAGAGCAGCAGATTTAAAAATAAGCACTTTCTACTATGAAACAGAAACTGCATTACATTCTGTTAACTAGCATGTATCAATTAGTTTGCCTTTGCCACCAGGAAGTATTATTTGTGTTATTTAGCCCTAGGCTTTACACTAAAGCACCTTTACTTTTTCTCTGGGTTTTTTTTGTATAATTTACGTATATAATTTTTTTTGGTATAATTTACATGTTCTATCACATTCTGGTAACTTGATTGTTTCAGTAAATACAAGCTTCTCAACTGCTTTAAAATTTGACTGTACAAAATTACTTACCAAGCTGCTGACATACAACAGTTTGTGTCTTAGTTTCATCCTTCCTATCCAGAATTGATCCCACTGTTCCCTGCATGATAGATAATAAAGAACAAAACAAACAACATAAAACATTTCAGACAGTTCTGAATTATGCTGCTAAATAAAACCTTTAATCACAAGAGAAGTATTACAGAAGAAGCTCCCAGCTTTCTATTAACTTGTGAAAGGTCTCACCTTTGCAGCTTTAGGGATCTGGTCCACGTACTGAGGTTTAATGATAGCTTTAAGGTCATCTTCCAGGATCTTGGTAAAATAATTTTGTAATTCGGATCCTCGGAAGTAAGTCAAAATTTCTTGCCAGTCAGGTGGATCCTGTGACAAAATTAAAGCCTGGGTTTACTTATACCATTAAAAGCATAATAAGAAACCCTAATTTTAAATTCCAACCAATAAGGGAAAATAGAATATGCTTGTAAGTTAACAAACAAAAAAACCCTCCAAAAACATTCTAAAAACAAAGTTCAGAGATTTTTTCCAGGTATCACTAGCCTTAAAAAAAAAAAAAAATTAAATTTGCACAGTAAAGAATCTACTGAACTGAAACAACTTCATGGGGAAAATGACAGCATGGATTAGAGTACTACACTACAGCTAATCCAAAGGAAAAGGACTGGAACGATAAAAGCACAAACTTGCACAGAAGATGCAATAAAATTTGGTAGTTTTCTCTGCTTCTAGCAAACATTTCCAAGGAAAAAGAATGAGAAGACCAAGGAAAAATGACAAGCTGAAAAAGAAAGGGACTATTCAAAGCACTCACCCATGAAAAGTTCCCCCTTGCACAGTGTACTACTCTGAGGGGTGCTGAGTTAATTACTTTGATGATAAACAGTATGGAATCAGACTGACACAGTCACATTTCCAAACCAAGCAAATACACAGAGGAAATGCTCCATCAGTTTTAGAGCAGAAGCAACATGGAAGATTCAATTCATACCACATGTTTCTGTGGTCATACTGATATAGCTCCTTCACAGCAAAGTCTGATTTTGGAAGCATGGTAATTCAATTAAATACACATTCAGAAAGTCAAAAATTTTGCTTTTTCTGCAATACTACCACCTGAAACAAGAAGTCCACAAAATAATATAAACCAAACTTGAAAGAGAATGTATCTGGGAAATGATTATTTCTTTGCAGCTTTAGGTGGCCACCATGAAATGAATAGTTTATCAAAACATTACTCTTTCAGGTAAAGAAACTGCTGAAGAAAGTTTGAACACACTTGTTCTTACAAGTGCTTATTGAAGGACAAAAGTGTCCATCAGAATTCAATTGTCCATGTGCAATTTGAAGGTAAGAAACTGATATCTGAAATACTTATAAGACGAGTACTAATAGTAGTTATTTATGCCTTTTCTCTAACAGTATTTACTCTTTGGAGTAGTGCTAGGTAAAGAAGCCCTGGTATTTTGCTCACTGGCTGCAGTTTGACTTGGAGTACATACATCGGAAAATGGATTATGAATTCCCATCAATACCAGCAGTTACAAGTTGCTGTTAAGTCTGGTTCTCAAAAAATCTTATCTCTAAGTAACTAGCAACATGAAGAAACTAAGGATTTTCAGAGCTCAGTATTAAACTGTACACTGGAAAATATCTTCAACCACAGCTTACGTACTAACAACATACTTTATGAGAAATCCTCCTCAAAAGAATCAAAGATAAAAATGCCTAAGAAATTACAAGTGTACATGGCAAGTGCTCATAGACCCTAGAGCTATTCAGATAAAAACAAAGTTAACTTCAAAGAAACTCCAAAACTTGAGCTATGGAAATCCCTCCTGGGAACAGGTAAATTGTGCAGGGAGAAAAACTTGACATTTTTTAAAAGACTGGTATTAAAAAAACTCCAAGCCCTTAAGTGTGACTTCAAGACAGAAACCTACCTCTGATATTTATCTTCTGCGAGTTATAGTTACAATTAGTATCCTGATCTTTCTTGAGAGATACACGCAATTTGCAAGAAAGCCTTTGTTAACAATAACCTTCTACTACTGTTCCTGTGTGGAGTAGGTCACTGGCTGTTAACAGGGAAAGCGCCAAGATCCACACAAATACAAAAATTCAGTCCAAATATATAAACACAGCTATCTAGAATGCCAACTCTATTGCTGATACATACATCATATTTTCCAAGATTTGGCTTCTGTTTTCCTGCTAAAATTTTCAAGGCAGTTGATTTTCCAATACCATTGGTTCCAACCAATCCCAGCACTTCACCTGGACGAGGGATAGGCAACCTGTACACAACATTGATAACTTTGTGTTATATTAATGTCATCAGACACCAACATTAAATGGTCAAGTAAATGTTACAAGTCATTTTCAGATTTCTCATTATTACAGCCCACTTTGTTAACTTGCAAATATCTAACTCAAATAATATCAAATTCCTTACAAATAGAAGATCGTAAGAAATATTTAAGGGTAGTCTGTTTTTAAATAGGGGCTCTGTAAAATAATCCCTTACACTTTATTTCATTATAATACCTTTTACTAAGAAAAACGTAATTAACATTCTAAAAGGAAGCTACTGGAAATAAGAAACAAGAACGCTTGGATGTGCACTATGTTGGATTTTTTGTCTCTGTTACATTGATATTTGAAAAATAAAATACCTGTGAAGTTTGAAGGCATTGGCACAGTATCTATGCGTTGTTTCTTTCTCCAGGTTGCTAGGTAAGTTAACAATTGACAAAGCTGCAAAAGGGCATTTCTGGAATTGAAATAAAATAGAGATTTTTAGTGCACACAACAATTTATTATCAAAAGACTATGTTTTATACTGCACCCAGCTGTGCATCTGCATTTTTACATGGACTTGTGCCAAATTTCCTTTACATGATCAACCTGCCAAGGAAGTTCTATACCACATTTTTCAAATTAATAGTCAGCAATTTAGACTGTTGGTCTACAATACAAATAAGGCACACTGCACATATTCTCCACCTCTTTCAAAAAAACATCATTCTGCTGCTGTCTACAGACACAAACAAGAAACCCAAACAAAGCTAAGCAAAAACAAAGCCACAACAAAACCCACACCCTGCAACTCAACCAGTTCAGTCAAGTGACACAGTTCTTAACTTTCTGTGAACAGTAGCAGTTAACTTGGTCTGATCAGTCCAGGAAAGAAAACTGCTTTTTCAAGTTAACAGTATGCATTACTAAATATAATAGCAAAATAAGGAACATTTAGCACTTTAAAAAAAAGCAGTTTAACATTTACCTTGATGCAAATACCACAACCAATACAAAGTGTTTCTGAAATCCATGCTATTTTGCTCTGTGATGTGACTTCTATGCAAAGTTTTCCTGGTGAAAAAAAATAAGATAAGGTCAATAAAGTTTCTGGTGAATCAGAACTCCTGCCTACTAAATTCCACAGAGGAACATGCAACTGATGAATGTTCAGTGCAGCTTTAGATCATCTAAAGGGTTGAAAAGTGTCATTATTACTAAGAATTGTTCCTGCTTTCAGTGATATTTCTAAAGGCTTTATGAAACAAAACCTTGAATGATACACAAAAATCTAGCAATTATAAAAAGCTCATTCCTCCTAGTAGAAATTGAATTGTCTCCAATTGCTTAAATACTTTGTTACATTGTATCTTACCCATTCGAACCACAGGACAACTCTTCTTGCATTCCTGACGACATTTCTTTGGCTTACACTTGTCATGGTTGACTATAGCAATTCTTGTTAATTTGTCTGCCATAATGCACAATTTAGGGTTAAACACATACACCAATTATGACAAGGAGTAGTGGGAGTCTTCCAGACCTTATGGAAAAAAAAAGGGAAAAAAACCCCATGTTACTGACAGTACAGAGAACAGACATGTCCTAAGTTATTACTAGTGGAGTGCAGAGATGAAAAACACAAAATTAATTGATTTTTTCCTCCTTTAAGCAACGTGGCAAACAGAGCAAAGTCAGAGATACAAATAACAAGGATACTGATGCATAGACAACTGCACAAATTTTTAACATCAACTTTCCATCCCATTACTATTTTTCCAGTATAAAAATAAAATTGTGATTATATCTGAAAATGGATTTGTTTCCAAAAAAAGCATATTGTAGTAAGAACATAAGTAAGAATCTATACAGCTGCAAAGTCTAGTTTCACAAGCTGCCTTGTGTAAAGCACCCTTGTTCACACTGTCAAACTGTGACTACAACTATTACTCCGAGAATATAATTAGAATTTACATTTACGAACTGTATGCCAATATTCTGTATTAAAGGTTTAAAACAATGTAAAATGTAAACTAGTTTTCAAAGTGAAAACTGTAATTGCATATAAAAAGTAAAACAGGCAACGTGAGCAGACATACACGATGACGTTTGATTCTGTAATCTCGAGTTTCAGTAGTATTTAAATAACTACAGTTACATTCTGCACCTCCTAATATGGTATCAATGCCTATAATACATTTCAATAAATATAAGTAAAATTCTTTATAAAGAACATCGAAAGGGTCTGCAAAAGGATGTGGCCAAGCTGGATGCATAGGCAGAGGATCAGTAAGGCCAAACGCTGGGTCCTGCCCTTGGGTCACAACAACCCCAGGCAGTGCTACAGGCTGGGGCAGCCTGGTGGAAAAGGACCTGGAGGTGCTGGTCAACAGTGACTGCACATGAGCCAGCTGTGCCCAGCTGGCCAAGAAGGCCAATGGCACCTGGCCTGCATCAGCAATAGTGTGGCCAGCAGGACCAGGGCAGTGACTGTGCCCCTGTTCTGGGCACTGGTGAGGCTGCACCTCGAGCGCTGTGTCCCGTTCTGGGCCCCTCAGTGCAAGAAAGACACTGAGGTGCTGGAGGGAGTCCAGAGAAGGGCAATGGAGCTGGGGAAGGGGCTGGAGCACAGGTCTGAGGAACGGCTGAGGGAGCTGGGGGTGTTTAGAAAGGGAGGCTCAGGAGAGCCCTTATCACTGGCTACAACTGCCTGAAAGGAGGGTGTACCAAGGTGGGGGATTGGACTCTGCTCCAAAATAACAAGAGACAACAAGAGACAGGACAAGAGGAAACAGCCTCAGATTTAACCAGGGGAGATTTAGATAGGATATTAGGAAAAATATCTTCGCTGAAAGGTGGACAAGCACTACAACAGGCAGCTCAGGGAAGTGGTGGTGTCACCATCCCTGGAGGCATTTAAAAGACATGTAGATGTGGCACTCGGGGACACAGGTTAGGGGGCAGTGCTGTGTTAATGGTGGGACTCAACTACCTTGGAGATCTTTTCCAACCTAAAAAATTCTATAATTCTGTGGAGTACAAGATGATTAAATATTCCTGAAATAACAAATAAATGCATGCAAAGATGTGAAATTACAACTTGTATCCTACAACCTTCTCTTTCCTTGCTTAGCTTTTTTAATGTACATTGACAAGCACGGGATAGTACTGGGACTTTGTACAGCTGCAGCAAATGAAGGGAAGGGCAGAGAATTTTACATTTAAGTCTTGACAGGTAAAAAAGGTGCAATGTGTTCTAAAGTGCATTCATATTTCCATTACTATATTCACTCACAGTACTGAAAATAACAGTAATAATAACTTTTGTGTTCCTATGAACAAGGCACGCCTAAGGACAACTCCCTTCAGCTCCAGAACAACAAAGACAACTGAATTATGAGGGTCTTGGAAGATTTTAAGATATTACAGATGACATACAGGGTTTTTTTGGTCAAAAAATGCCATAAAGTACAAAGCATTTCCATCTCACCACCACTAAATAAAGGGATGACAGCCCTACAGATGGTGCATGTTCAAAACCATTTCAATGCAGTATCAGTAGTTCAGTGATATAATTGGGAAAAAGTCTTGAAATACTTCAGGTTTCCATACAATCCAAAGGTGCAGTTGCATCCAAAGGACTCCAACATTTCTAATTAAAGAAAGTATTTTCTGTTGGATGTCCAGTTCACCTTTGCTTCACCAAACCAAAGTATCCTGCAGTGGTTTACAGACTGTATTTATTTCATAAGGCTACTGGATGAAGAAAGGTTGTGACTGGCAAACTCCTGAAGGAAGCAAGAACCAAACAGGTGTATGGCACATTTATCATGTTAAACTCTACTCTTCCATAAGCTTCAGTTGGAAGGAATCCTCCAGATATTACTGCAATATGAATGAAAAGAAGATGGACATTTAACACTCAGCAAAGGTCAGAAAAGCAGATGTTATTGTATCCTTAAATCCATTACTACCATAGTTACGAATAATTTAAGTGGTTCCTTTTAAAAGTGGTAGTCTTATTCCTTTATTAAATTTCCAAAGTATTTTAAAACTAATGTCAAAACTATTCTTTATCAGCTATAAATGAATGTAACTACTAGTCACGCTGCCAACCTTACTGCGTTAGTTTCTACTTGTATTTCATTTTCTTACTTTACTATTTTAAATTTCCTAAGGCAGAAAGTCCTATTAACACAGCTGATGTTTTCAAACAAACAACTGAATATTAAAAAAAAAAATTAAAATTTATTTAACAGATCTGTATTGTCAGACCAGACTGACAAAGTAGGGCTGAACATTGAAATGACATCCGCAGGCCAGGCCAACAGGCACGGAATAATGAGTCTGCAGTTCTCACTTTAATACATGAGAAAACAAGAAACTGAAAGCCTTACTTTTAAGGACTATAAAGCCGTCTAAGTCAGGGTAATTTTCTTGGGGACAGATACTGGTTATTGTCATTATTTCAAATAAAGATACATTCTCTGGGAAGACATCCCAATGCTTTTCATTAAAATCCTGCAGTTTACAGTGCAAAGAGTATTTGGGGGTGAATCACTCCCTCTCTGTTTTCCCAGGGGAAGTGCCTAACCTGGGTCAGCCCTTTCTCCAAGGCCTGAGCAGACAGACAGACAGACCACTGGCTCTAAGCAGCAGTGAACCAGTTCCGTGGGTTCCACAGGCGAGCTCCAGAAGACAAACCTGCTGTGGCTCAGCAGGCTGCCCTCCCCAGCCCCCCAAACCCTGCTCGAGGTTCCTGCTGAGCAGTGCCGAGAGCAGCCCAGACATCTCCCCTCAGCCACGCCCCCTTCCAGCTCGGGTTTAGCCTGAAGCTGCAAAGCAGAGGAGTGGGACGGGGCTGCTCTCAAACACCAAGGCAAGTATGGCTTAAAACAAGCAATTCTTGCCAACTTTCTCAGCAAGCTTTGCACAGTCTTGGCAGGTTAATCAGACTGAAGTTTACACTCACTGCTGAAATCAGACTGTGGTTGGTAAGCAATCAAACAGCCCAAGTTTAGGATTTTTTTCTAATTCTAACTTACATGGTAAAATGCCCATCTGTGCTGAATAGTTTTGAAGACTTAAGTATGTACACTAAGCATTTATTAGAGTACTTGGTGGGGGGGAATAGAAGCAATGAAGCAGCATGGAGACACACACGCCTCCCACTTTGCTCCCATCTACCTAACGGAAGCGTCAGTTTATCCAAAACTCTCTGGTGGTCTTAACCATTTTCAGAAAAAAAAATATTTGTGACTCCTGTAACTTCTGCAATATTTTCAGGACTGTGCTGATGTCTACAATGACAACTGTCCACGACAGAAAGCAATAATTTCTACTTAGAACTCAGAAACAAATAAACAAACTGTCCAAAACCAGACTGAACTCAAGTTACATATTCACGTCCAGTTAGCTGAGTGGCATTTAAATTATAGGATGGTCTGATTCCAAAGAGCAGAAGTAGAACTCTCAGGACACTGAACACAGATCAGCAATGTTACAGAATAGCACACCTGCAACTGTGCAGTGCAGTCAGCAGTTTAGGGGCAGGAGAAACTGGTACTCAGAAGCATTTGACTTCATGACTGCACTCCTCCTTTCCATTTCAAGAAGAACAGAATAAACAACAGAGTATGAAAATATTAATTTACTACTAACTACTAGACTAAAGAGTTGCTTTGAATTAGTGAATGATGATGGAGTAGCAGCAGAAAATCTTCCCAGAAAGGACTGACAACACAGGTGAAACAATGAGAGAATGACTAAAACTTCTGGCTAGAGAAAAAAAGATGGTCTAAAAACCTTGGAAGTATCACTTGTTGAAGCCAAAAGCTGTATATTATGTTCAATTATGTAATTTAATACAAAAAAATCAAACATGTCTAAAAATAAGACACAAAACATGTTATCACAAGCATTCTGAGTCAGCATTCTTAGGCTGTCTGACACAGCTGCTGCACACCCTGACACACCAGACTACAAAAAAAAAAAAGCAGCACGTGCAGATCTTGCTATCTGTCACAGAAGGCAACAGCCATGTACGATCTGTAGAACAAGTGCAATGTGCTTGCATAATAATATTTATTTCTTTCACAGGCATTAGAGCTAAATTAGAATCCACTAAGTCAAGGCAATTATGAGTGAGAAGGATTTGAAATCGCACTGAATTATTCAGACTTAAAACAAAGAAAAATTAAAACATTAAAAGTAAACGAAGCCTGAAACAGAACCAGAGACTATTCAATGAAAGATGTGAAGGCAAGGTCTGGGTTCAGAATTGTGTCATACTTTAGTTGCTTTGCACAAAAACAGTGAACATTTTATAAAATTACACTGCATCAGACCTCAGAGAGAAATGCTGTGGAAAGAAGAGAGGATGAGCAGCATTTCCAGCTGCCATTGAAAACAAGCTCAAGAACTGCCTATTAATTCCATTGCTGATGTACTGACTACATACAGTCCATCATAACAAGAACAAGAAAGTTAAGAACTAGAATACCCAAAGAAAATTTAAATGAAAAATAAAACAGATTTTCAAACTGCATATGGGAGATCACTACATCTATAAGATTCAAAGCAGAAACAATAGTAAATGATACAAGAACAAACAAAATCTGCCAAGAATTAAGAACTAGTGTATGCTTAAGGTTTTGACATTAGTTTTAGAAACTGAGGCAATGTAAAAAAAGTTTAGACATGCCTAAATTTCCCTACTGTATTAAATCATTATGTTACTCATAAGACACAACATGAATAAGACAATAGGATGCTAACATGAAAGCATATGGTCAAATATACTGACGCTGCACAACGAGTGGGTGTGTTTAGCTTGTGCTGAGCAGTATTAATTATCACTCAATCTTTAACATTTCCCCTTAACGTGAAGTGAAATGTGTGAGAATGAAACCATAAATTAGCACTCTAATGAAACTAATGAAAGAATTTCACGACCACTGGTTTAGGACTGCAGTTTAGGGAAGGAACCACAACAGGGAAACTTAAATTAGGGCGTGAAAACTGTCACAGGAACGTGCAGGTGAAACATCCATGTGCATTCCAGGGAGGAAACACCACCATGGTCCTTGAGAAAAGCCCTGCCGACTTCTTCTTTTGTTTTTACACATACCTCGTAGGAAATGGCCTTACCCCACTATCTTATCGCACCTGCAAGAAGGCTTGATCTCCTCACCGCCCCACAAGCACCCACGTGGATATCAGCTTCTCCCAAAAGAAGGCAAAATACGGCTTTCCCCCCCACCCGAGGAGGAAGTTCCCCCTTTCCACAGGAGCAAAATGCCGGCGTTCCCTTTCCCAGAGGCAGGCCGCCACCACCGCAAGCAAGCGAGGATCCCGCGCTGCATCCACAGGGAAGCCATTCCTGCGGCCGGGAGCAGCAGCAGGGACGGCGCTCTCTGACCCCGGCTGGCACAAAACCCGAGGCGTCTGGGATGACGTACCGCGTGTGCAGGCAGTGCCGGCCCGGGCCGTGCCCACGCCGGCAGCGAGCCCCGATTCCCGGGAGCGTCCGGCCCTAAGGCCCGGGCGGGGCGCGGTCGAGCCGACCCTTCTCCCACGGTGGATCGGGCGAGGCCACCACCCAGGCCAAGCCCAGAGGCGGCGGCCAGGCCAGCAGCACGGTATGAGGAGAGGGGCCCCTGCCCTACCGCCTCCATTCCCGTGCGGGAAGGTCGGAATTCCCCCCGGCGTTACTTACCGGGAGCTGTGAGGGGGCAGAGGCGGGGCGGGGGGAGGAGGGCTGGGAGCGCGCGCGGCGCCGTCGGGCCGCGGCGGGGGAACGGCGTCCGGTGCTCCCGCACGCGGGCCCGCGCGCGCAACGTGCTCGCGCCGCCGCCGCCGCCACCCGGCCAAGATGGCCGTCGGGCCTGGGAGGCGGGGTCTGGGCGCGCGCCACGG
>NW_024582059.1:17112800-17163527 GCF_017639235.1 Corvus kubaryi | reverse complement strand
GGAGGGGAGGGGAGGGGAGGGGAGGGGAGGGGAGGAAAGGAAGGGCGGCCCTCGCCATGGAGACCTCGAGGGCGGCCGTGCGGAGGGAGCTGCGCGGGAGGCACCAGCCGTCCCGGTTCCCCAAGCCTGCCCTGCGAGGGTCGGCCCCGCTCCGAGGGGAGTCCCCGGTTCGGCACGGCGCGTTCTCAGGACAGAAAGGTCTTGCTGGCTTCTATCTCCACTGGGTAGATGATCACGGGCAGCAGCAGCAGTTAGAACGGCTGCTTCTTTCCTCAAGGATAGGTGTTGCCATTCCCTTTCACGACCGCAGATTCGGCATTAGGAACCGAGCTCCAAAATCGGATCCGCCCGGGGATTGATACAACGCGAAAGGTACCAAGATAGAATGGTCTTGCTGGCCTTTACCTGCCCTGGGCAGCTGTCATCTGCACTTGGAATACTGGGGCTTTCACTCCCATCGGGAAGAACTGTCACTCTCTTTCAGGAGCCCATCACCTCAATAAGGGTACCACTCCCAGTAATAATTATGTCTAAGGATTTGCTCCCTCACAAGGGGTGCCACGACACCAAGGTCTTGCTGGCCTTTACCTGACCTGAGCAGCGTGTCATCTGCATCTGAAACTCTAGGACTACGCGCTTTCCTTCCCGTGGGGAAGCACTTCCAAGAGACCACCTCGGGAACTCGGGTTCCGTAGCCAACACCGAACACATCCCAGGATCAGTCCCACGCCGGAGGAGCCGGGCCGCGGCGCTCCCTCCGGTCCCGCCCTGCCCCGCCCCGCCCAGCGCGTCGTGTGAGGGGCGGCCCCGGCGCCTGAGGAGGAGCGGGCGGGGCGGCGCGCGCGCACTGCGGCTCCTCCGCCCTGCGCTGCGGCGGCGGCGGCTCCTGGCGGGATCAGGTGGGAAAGGTGGGTGCTGAGGCTCTGCCGGGGGCATGAGGGAAAGAGGAGGAGGAAGAAGAAAAAGAAGAAGAAGAAGGTCCAGCTCGGGCAGGAGCTCGGCTGGCTGGGGCAGCACGTTCGCGCTGGGTCCGGGGGCTGCCCAGCCTGGTCCCTCCCGCGGAGCCTGCGGGGTCTCGCATCGCCCCCGCGGCCGGAGAGCGGAGCCCTGGCTGGGGATCCGGCGAGGCCGGTGTGTGCCGTGAGTAGGTGCTTGCTGCTGCTTTATTTCCGATACTGAAGCGGTTTGTAGGCCTGGGGGACACGGCCGCAATATAGTGTTGTAAACCTGGTTAATTTTATTTATTTATAATTGTTATAATTAATATTAATTGAAAACCCCACAAACAAGTCGTGGGGGGATGGCTACCAGTTGGTTTTTCAAAGCGGCTTCATCCTCTGCTTGCTCTGGGTTTTCACGACAGCTTCCACCTAACATTTACCCTTTACACTCCTTGTAAAGATGTGCTCGCCTCCTTTAAGGAACAGCTTGTAGCCTTACCAGGTACCTTTGGGAGTCTGGGCTTTCACAAAAATATATTTTGAAAGAAGTATATGTTTAGGTTGATTAGGAATACATGTAGAAAATTGCTTATATAATTATCTTAATTATCTTTGTTTTTAGTAAAATATATTTGTGACAACGAAAGATTAGTAATTTTTGCTAATAGGCTTAAAGCAATGCACTGGAGGCAGGGTAAAAATAATAAGTTTATTAAAGTTGTATTGAGAGAATAATCTGAGGGATCAAATGTACAGGTGAGCTAATTGAAATAGGGTGCTGCTGAATGCTTACTATCATTATTAAATATTAGTTAAACATTAGTAATTTGAATGTTTAATGTTTAATCTTCTATCTGAGTAAAAAATAGGAAGCATAGTGAGAGTCTGGTTTTCAGATATATCTTGAGATCTCTAAAGGCCTTAGACCAGCAAGGGTCCAGCCAAAGAAAATGAGAGCAGGGACAAGAACTTGTGAGGTAAAATGAGTAGTGCAGTTAAGAAAATCAGGGAATCTGAGGTATGAAATTCCCTTCTGTTAAGAATGGGAAAAACAGTCTTATGGATGTTGCGAAAATGCTGAGGTAGTCAGTGGAGCCTTTGTTCAGTTTTCCTGGAAAGCCTGTGGTCAGATATTTGCTAAAATGGAATAAAATTACATTATTGGAATGCAATTAGAGTAATACTTCTTAAAAAAAAAAAAAAGAGAAAAGCCAGATGAACTCTGATCCCCTGAAGGATTCTGAGGAGGTGGTTTGGGAAGGGAATCTGTCAGTAGTAGAGAACAATTAAAATCAGTGTGTGCACAGGAAATACTCTAGTGTGGTTTAAGAGTAGTCTAGATCAAGCTTTTTTTTACAGTAGTCAATGCACTTAATAAGGAAGGAACATGAGGAGTCTTTCTTGAGTTTTACGGGATTTCTGCCATTGTTCAAGCTACTGAAGTGTGCTCTAAAAATAATTCTTTTAAAAGATATTTTTTTAAGAGCTTTTGAGGCTGACTTTTAAATAACTCACTTTTAGACGGGTGTCATGAAACATGCTCCTGGAGAGTTCAGTTTTGAGTGTATTTTCACTACTTCCTGTAATGTTGAACACAAAACTGGAAGGATTGCAAGCACTGTACAACTAAGGGTTCAAATTAAAAACCATCTTGGGAAGATTTGTAGCAGGTTGGAAATCAGTGTAACTTGGCTCGGTTAACAAGAACTGAGGGAGGAAGAGAACACAGGAATAAAAAAATCAAAGGCCTGATTAGTGGAAAGAGTGTCAGTGAACAGCAAACAGTATCCCAAAAAATACTGGATATTTGTACTGCATTTGAGCACTGTAGTGCATAGTAAAACAGCTATTAATTGAGAATTATTTTCTTTCACCTAACCAGATGTTGCTTTGTCACGTTAACTAGTGTGAGTAAAAATAAAGACAAGGGAAGTGATTACTCTGCTGAAAAAGGGCCTTAGCTGAAATGGTCTGGTTATAAACAATAGTACTAGATACCTAGAATCTGCAAGAATATTTGGTTTATAAAACCTCGTGAGGGGAGCTTGAAAGGCATAGACATTCTAGAAAGGAAGAAACTAAGAGCAAATTTGATGAGTGCCCTCGCATCAATAAAAGGGTTGCTATGTAAAAGCCAGTGATTAACAAGTCTTTGAGTTCTCTGTAGAGCAAGAGATGCTTGTTTTTAGGTGATACTTGATTTGGATGCTAAAGGAAAGCATTTAGCTTTTAGGCTGATGAAACCTGAAGCTGGCTGTCCACATATCTCTTGCTGGAGAAGTAAATGTCTGGACAGACATCTCTTGGACATAGTCTGGTCTCTCAAAGGCCTTTACAGGTGTGTGTTTAAACAGTTCTATGCATACAGGGTGGTGGAATTAGAAGCTTTAATAGGGGAAAACTGCTTTGGAATCTGCAATTTTCTTTGAGCCTGGATTTTTATGGAGCTTTAGTAGGAAAGGCCCATGAGGTATCATTCAGTGTCTCCTCTTGGGTGTGTTGTGTGCTTACAGAAGGGTTTGCTTGCAGGTGTGCACCTTTTAAAGGTGTCTTCTGCTGGTACACTGAGAGCAACCTAGCTGGTTTGGTTGGGAAAGGCAGGCTGTCCAACCATTTAAATCCATTTCACTCTGTTCACAAACTGTACTTGCTAAAACATCTTCAGTTGGCTGTTACTTCACAGGGATGGGATGTTTTTCAGAAAAGAGCAAACTTCTCTGAGGAAGATGAGGGATAAAGAGTTCAAGGAGAGGGGGAAAAAGCCGCTGCTTTGTCTTGATCAAAGGATGTGCAAACCACAGAGTGGAAAATGGCAAAATGAAAGTGTGGCTTTGATCATGTCATTAAGACATTCATATAGTCATGCTGTTAATATGGAAACAGCAGGCTGTTAATGATCTTTTGGAATAACTGGATTGGAAAATAAGAGATGTTTCCAGCCAATGCTTCTAAAGATACAGTGTGTCTTTCCATTTTTCAGCACATGTCAAGGAGAAGGGCTTCTAGAAAAATTAGTTGTTTTTACACAGCCTGAAAAAGGAAAGAAAAATTTTATTAGGTGGCTGAAATTCCTTTCAAGCTAAGTATTTGTGCCTCATTTAAAATAAGGTACTTTTACTTCTGCTAGTAAAACGTCCAGAAGTGTTACTTGAGTGAGCTGGCCTGTTGTTGCACTGTTTTTCCTTAATACTTCTATCAGCTTTCAGGTTTTAAAGTTCTGAGAGTATTTCAGAGCTTCAGCAAAGCTACCCAGAATGTGTTGTTCTTGAGCAAGAGTTCTGTCATAAAAGTCTGATTCAGTTAGTTCAACCATTGAAAATTTTCGGTCTTTCTCGTCACTAGCACACAATATGTGGCTGATTTATTTGCCAGCAGTGGCTTGGAGTTGAAATTTTGGGGTTTGAGTAGCTTTGCCTGTTAGATAGAAAGAAACAAGCTCAGTTTAAAACAGTAGGAAACTTAAATGGGGTTTCTTGCTGTATGTTTCAGACCCCCAAAATGTAATGCCTCAAACTTTTGAGAGCCAGTGCAATGCAAGTCTTGCATTATTAAGTTATTTAGAGCTTTGCTGTGTGTGCTGAAGCTTATAAGAAATCTCAACATCATTGTCTTAAGGGATTCTGCTTACCTTAGAAATTCCAGTAATTTTTGCTAAAAGCATGTGTAATCAACTTTGTGATGTAATCTGAGTGAAAAATGTAATTCCTCTGATTTACCTTTGGTGGGTTTTGAGGGTTTGATTGCATACTCCTTGCATCTTAAGGGTGAGATTTGGAGTTTTTCATTCATTTTCTCTTGAAGTCAAAAGAATGTCAAGACTTGTTGGTGATAATATTCAAGAGTTGTTTTTTATGATGTTTTTGAGATGTGATCGCTTGAATTACAAGTGAACAATTTAGCTTTACTTCGTGAGGTTGAATTTTCTATGTATATTTTTAGAGGTCGGAAGAACAGCATTTCTGGTGTCTATATAAATCTGAGAATTAAAGTGAATGCTACTCAACCTCTCTTAGTTCATTGTCACAAAAGTAAAAAAAACTGCACAGAGTTTGGACTAGCCATTTGAGCTTTAAAATTCACAAGTCCAGGAAAGTAGTCTCCCCAGTGCTTAATAAACATACTTTGAATTTTGGTGCAGCATGGGGGTTGGACTAGGTGATTTTTGAAGGTCCCTTCCACCAGTCCAAACCATTCTCTGAAAAATGTTTGTCTTTTCAAGTAGCTGTGAAGTAGATATTCTGTAATTTTTTTCCAAGGTTTTTTTATTTAGATGGCATTAGGATTAATATATTTGTCGATATATATGTGATATCTGTAGGATTTGCTGTGTAGTGTCCAACTTCTCTTCTGAGAGGACGGTGTTTTGTCTGCAGCCTTTTGTTTTGTGGCGCTCACTGTTGTCAGTATTTAGATTTTTCTACATGTGCAATTATTTCTTCATGTTTTCTTTATGGTAGTTAGGACTGCAGTCTTGTACATGAGAAAGCAGGTAAAATACCTGTGTCAAGTCTTATGTTTGCAAAATTAAAAAAAAAAAATAGCCAAGGGACAGTAGAAAGTGTTTGGTGCACTACAGAATGCAGATTTCCTGTGTCCCACAAAGAATTTTTAGCTGCAGAGTCTTTGGTACATAGAAAATGTTGTCTCTGCCTTGTGTCAGTCCTGTAGTGGGTAAGACCTGGATCCTGGGGGTACCAGCCTAACTCAATCCCTTATTTGCTGTCTGGGAGAGGCACTGGAAGACTTTCTCCAAGATTAGCAGAGCATGACATGATGTCATGCATGTAAGCAAAGGATGAGAGGTCAGCTCTAATTCCCTGACTCTTTAGTGCTCTAGGTTTAATTTTAAGCTTTAATGTAGTTATTTTCATGGAACTTATGTTTCTTCGGAATTTTTTTTTTTTAGTATTTTAAACTACTTCCTAGGAAATAGTAATGTGCTCTGTACTATACAAAACCCAACTTAATGAAGTTGTCGTATATGTGGTCATAATCTGGGTGTTGAGACTGACTGTGATTACTTGAACAATGCAAGTCACAAGTTAATGATTCCAGATGAAGTTGTGAAGTTAAGGATGTGGTCCATGAATAAATGTGGCTATAACCAATTGCTACAAATTATACAATTTGTTTAAACTCCCATTTCCTATTTTAGGGAGAAGTATCTCTTGCTCTAGTTTCTGAATTTGCAGGTTAAGAGAACTTTTAAGTGTGACTGCTAGAGAGAATGAAGTTGTATTGCTAGCCTTTAAACCAACATTTCTAATTTCTTAAAAACCAAACAGAACTGTAAAAACCAAATTCTGAAACCCTAACTCTGTGTGCATAAATTAGAATGATACAAATAAAATATGTCTTTAGAATGTTCCAAGTGTAAGTTGAATTATTAAGGACACAAAATTTACATGTATGTGGAACCTCTTAGATCTATTACATATATATATTCTATATATTTATACTTATTGCTTTATATATATATATAAATAAAAGGTTCTACAGGCATGCAAAAATGTATGCTTATGTGTGTATATGTATAAACCACATATTCGGTGGGCTATTATAATAAGTGTGAGGCCAAAGAATTAAACTGTGTGAACACACAAAATCCTTTAATTTTCCCATCAAGCTAAAAATATGTCAACTAACTCACTTCTTTTCTCTCACTAGAAATGACTACCCCAAACAAGACCCCACCTGGTGCTGATCCAAAGCAGTTAGAGAGGACTGGTACTGTTAGAGAAATAGGCTCACAAGCAGTTTGGTCTCTTTCATCCTGTAAGCCAGGTAAAATCACAACAACGATGTAAAAAGTTGCATTTATGTTTTGGGAGGAAGACATCCACAGCAGTAAAACTGCTGTAGTGTAGGCTGTAGTCACTACAAATAATTTTGGCCTTCTCTGTATGTGATACAGTGTGAAAGTTATAACTGTATCAGAAATCCTACTATGAGGAGCTATCTCATGTGAACTAAACAGAACTCTTGCCTATTTTATATTAATTTTTTTCTTTTTTCCTTGCACAGTGAACAAACTAAACCATGTGAGCAGAATCACAGCTGGCACTCTGTAATTTGTTTCTATGCTTTGGCATTTTGTCTGGCTCTCTTCCATTTTTAACTAAGGATGACCACGCAGCTGGGTGACCTGCGTGTTCTGCCTAAACTTTGTGTGGGCTTAGCCATTACAGGGTTGCCCTAAAACCCTGCAAGTAAAATGAACCCATGGTCCTGAGGTGTAGTCAGTGATACCTGCTCAAAATATCTGAAAATCTGTATTCTTTCCCTTTGGGGTGGTTGAGTTGCTATTTCAGAAATATCTGTTGGGAATTGATCTGCTATCTTGCTGCAGCCTAGGGTCAATGATCCCTTTGTCACAATATCATGCCCAGGCTAAATGACTTTGGTCTGATATCCTGGGACATTGTAGAAAAATACCATATGGTTTTGTTGCTTAAAGAGGCTGAAGGAAATTTTTTATTGCAGATTAAACTTCAACTGCTGTATTAGAACTGCAACTAGCGTGGACAATCAATAAAAGGATGTGCGTAGTAAAAGGACGGATAATGGGGCAGTGGCAAATACAGATTTAGAGTTGTTTCTTTAAATGGGATGGCATTAACTTTTAGGACTACTGTTTTTGCCACCTGCTGCTTGTTCTAGCTAGTAACTTGAAAAAAAAAATTCAGGAGACTACTTGAAAAGGAAATGTCACATTTGGCTAAGATTTTATAATAAATGAATGGTCTCTGCTAATGATTTTTCTTTAGTTCAGCAGTTAAGTTACAGAATAGGTGGAAAAGTCTAAATGTTAATTGTTCTGGCAATCAATATGAATTACTACTTAACCACTTGAAATTCCAGGACATGTTGACATAGTTTCACACCCCACAGACCTCAACAGTATTGAGCTTTTGCAGACTCCGCTATTTCAGTTTTGTGTTAGAAAAGCATAGGTGCAGCTTGGATATCTAGAAATATTTCCTAATATGTTTTAACTTGGGGGACATTAATTTGTAACAGTTGAAGAAAAGCTACATTTGCATCACAGAAATGGCATACTCAAGATTATCACATTTTCTTTTTCTTAGGGTTTGGAGTGGATCAGTTACGAGATGATAATCTAGAAACTTACTGGCAGTCAGATGGATCACAGCCTCATTTGGTGAACATCCAATTTAGGTATTAAAATATACTCCCTATGGGTTAGGGTGCTTTGTGTAACTTTATATTGATTACTGTTCACCAAGGTAGGAATTCTGGAAGTGCAAGAACTCCTGGGTTAGTTCTGTTACCCAGCTGGTAGCAAGTCAGATAGCATTTATAAAAATGAGATTTTCAAATGTTATGATCATTATAACTGCCTAAACAAGCAACAAAAAGGAATGTTTAATGGTATGTCAGTTGTGACAGCATCACATTTACTCATGTAAAGTGACTTATGTCCTGATTTTGTGTCTTTGAGTGTCATTTGGAGAGTAGATGACTGCTGTTAATGTAGTCCTGTATAACCTGACAGCTGAGTTCGAGAAAACTTTTTTTTATTCTGTCCTGTGTAGGATGCTTTCAGTACTTTTTCTTTAACCAAACTTGAGATGAGATGTTTGTCACCTTTTTTTGCTTACTTTCTTGAGAAGGCCTTGGTCTAATAAGAGAGCCCATATTTGAAAAGCTAAACTTAAGCTTTGTTACGTGCATACAGGTGCTTATTTGGCATCTGTTTCTTGGTATACTGGCATTTCTGAAGGCAGGCAAAGGAGAATGGTGAAAATCAACTGTGTGCATAATGTAATGTGGAAAATCACCTAGTTCTTTAACAGCAAGTTTCTTATGAATCACTAGGCACACTTATATTCATTTTCATTTAAATCCTTAGTTATTGCAAGCTAGCAACAAATTCATCCTGAATATTTTTCTTTATGATGCTTACATAGCTTGTTTTGCTTCTTGGCAGAAGAAAAACAACAGTGAAGACCTTATGTATTTATGCAGACTACAAATCTGATGAAAGTTACACTCCAAGCAAAATCTCTGTCAGAGTAGGAAATAATTTTCATAATCTCCAGGAAATCCGGGTAGGTTAATGACGCTTTGCTTTCTGTTTTAAGGCAGTTCTCTTTTGTTAGGACATCTGATGTAATCAAGTGGTTTTTGGAGGTAAAATGTGGCATTGTGCTTGAAGGGGGAAGATGGCTGGGTTTATTTGATGTTTGCTTTTAGTTTTTGTCTTGTAAATTTAGTAGACTGGTTTCTGTTTTTTTTTTTAATCAGGCTCTTTTACCAAATATTATTATAATTGAATATGTTCATAAATTAAGTTTTACTTTTGAGTATAGTTTTTAATCTTTTTAATACTGGACAGTCACTGAGATGTAAAAATTTTGGATGGGATGCAGTTTTTTAACAATATGAAGCAAAATCCAATTTTTGTTTCTGCAGATATGCTTAAGACTTTGAATGAGACAGAGTTGGAGTGTTTTGTTAGTGTTATTATTTATAAAATAATAAAATCCAGTATTTTTTTATGGTGGTGCTTCTAGCCAGAACTCTAATAAGATTTGAATTGCTTTAATTGCTTAGTTTTGCTTGCCTTTTGGTAAATGGTAAAAGCAGATTTGAAATTATCGATGATCTTGGTAGAAGTCCATCTTGGAAACTGATCAGGTTACTCATAAGCAGGTATTTTGCTCATTCTGAGTCAGGGTAGCCTCATGTTTCAAATTCCTCTTCTCTGGAGCTCAGCAGTTACTGGCTGGTATTTTGGAAATGTTTAACTTACCAGCCTTATATGGCAGGTATTACAATAACAGAAGGATTGGGATGATGAGAAAAGGGTGGTGCTAAATGGTGGCTTGAATTTTTACTTCTGGGATTTTTACTGTTTTCACTTTGGTTTTCAGTCCCAACAATTCAAAGTCCCAAT
Source organism: Corvus kubaryi (assembly GCF_017639235.1). Taxonomy (NCBI): domain Eukaryota; kingdom Metazoa; phylum Chordata; class Aves; order Passeriformes; family Corvidae; genus Corvus; species Corvus kubaryi. Next base: position 17,153,666 of record NW_024582059.1, on the reverse strand, counting down.
AGTAAGTTGCAAGTAGAAGGTTGTAGATGGTGTGGGAGTAAAAAAAGTGTAGTAGAGATGTCTGTTAGCATTATGTTTCTGTCTACATCCTTTTAATGATTTGTGACGTTCTCTCAGCATATATGTTTTGACTTACACTTTTATCCTAAATTTTAAATTGAAGGGTCTTAACGTGTTCTATTTTTCTTTAATTAATTAAATATTCTTTTGGAAGAAATTAGTCACCACATTATTTTGACTTTCATCAGCTGCAAATTCTGCCTTTCAATCTTCCTAATTGTATCATAGCAATTTGGGAATTGCACAGTATATGAAGAATGGCAGCTGGATCTTTTCCCTGCTAGGCTGCGGGTCAGTTTCCCGAGTGTCCACTAGATGTCATTGTTGTCCTTAATGATCAGTTTGATTTTTGCACTTTCATTTGCCCTTTCAGTAACTGAGTGATTATTATCCTTTTTGTAATCATGCTTAGTACAGCACTATACATATAGCTGCCTAAGTTTCTCATACACTGGTAGACTCCCACTCTCGAGGGTATGTGTGTTATTAACATATTAAAGATCTGTAAAGCAATTAAATGTATAACAAGTGTATTAGTTTTCTCCAGTGTCTCAGGCAGTATTTCTTTAGCTCTTTTCTTGTTAAACACGGGATTCTATGCATAAATTTATGTAGTTAAAAATGGTACTTCTAAATGAAACAAGTTACTAGGTTTTTTTTATGGTATGTGAGTGTGACTATAATATGATGCATGACAGTAATTCTTATGCATACCACATGCTCATGTGCCTTTTTTACTTCCAAATTTAGGAGAAAATACGGTCACACTTCTTGTTAGTGAGATACAATACTTGGATGCTGTAAAATGCTTGTGACTGTCATCACCGTGATGTTACATGTTGCTATCAATTTTCATATTTCCTAAACTGCGTGATACTGTTACATTTTCCTTCAGTCCTGAAACTGTCTCCTTTCTTCAGCTTCTCTGACACATGGGGAGGTTATTAAAGCAGTGTGAACTGTTATGAGCTCTTTACAGAAATCTGCTTAATTATACAATGATTCCATTGGCTTCAGTACTGATTAACTGGGTGGAAAATCAGGCTAAAGCATTTTATATTTTTCCATGGATGCTTGCCCAACTCATAGTGTCTAATGAATGTGTTTTCTTTTCTAATGGTCTAATTTTCAACACAATGCAATATGCTGTTAGGCTAAATTTTGTCACAAATATAAGATTAGTATTAGTCTGTATTCTAGTATGTAGGCGTATCTTTTTTGGAACCTAAGATGAAATTATTTTCTGAATAATTCTTCCCCCTCGTTTGTACTCCATTGTAAGGGATTGTGATGGGAACAGCCGTCGCAATCTGGCAGGACTGTTCCCTTGTTTGCTGCAGTTAAGGTGTGTGCAGTCAGCCTTCTCCTATGACTTAAGGGCCTTTGTATCACAGCTGCCAGGCTTGGAGTGCAAATGTTTTCTCATTTCCAGTCATAGAGTTTTCCCACATGGTGTTACAAACAGTCTGGATGGACAAGATAGTCTGTAGAGGCATTTTTGGAACAGTATCCAGACTCCTCAGGATTTAAGTTATTACACTTTTTCATTATATGAAAATAACCCACTGCAAAGGGTATGAGTGAAGTACTGTCTGTGAGAGATCTCTGCTCTCTTCAAGTGATGCTCACCTGCTTATTACATTTGTACTTCTCTGAGACATTTAGATCTTCAGCAATTCATCTTGCTATGAGAATATTAAGTGTTTTGATGCTAAGTGCACATAGTATTTCAGGGTATAGTCTCTATTCATATATAATATATATATACACACACCTCGTAGTTGCAGGGGTTTCTGCTGTCAGCCTATCATGTAGACTCAGGTGAAAGCCCTGTAATCTTAATACACCTTTGATGGCAACAGTGAGAAGTCTTTGTTTTAGGTTTTTGTTGGGATTTTTGTTTGTTTGCTTTTCCTTTGGATTGCTGTCTGGTTTGTTTTCAGTTTGTTTTCTGTCCCTCTTGGCCTTGCCTGGTGTTTTGTAACCAGGTGCAAGCACAGCAGCCTCCCTGATGGTGTGGGGTTGTGACTGAGCACCACGGACAGGGCTCCTTCTTCACTGAAGAGATTCTGCAGTAGAGGGACGAATTACCAACTGGAGGAATGCCCAAGCTGGGGAGCTTTTCCAAGAGATAGTTAAGGAAGAGTGACCCTACTGTAATGCCTTTACTCCTGCAGTGTCCAGTGACTGTAGTGAAGATGTTTTCTGGAATCCAGCAGTGAGCAATCTTCACCTATTTCCTGTATGTGGAGTAAACTTAGATACTGAGGAGTGAGGACATGCTAGCTTGTCATAAGGCTGTTGCAAGGTATTCAATCAAGGAAATCAAATCTCTAAGGTGCATTTTTAAACTGCTTGCCACTGAAGGTGGAGTACTGAGTTGTTATTCCTTTAGATTCCTGACTAGGCTTCAGGTACTTCGGTTAGAAAGCATTCCTCTGTATTCTTTCTTCCATTCAAGAAAAGAGACATTTCTGACCACTAATTATTCCTTGGGTTTAGAATGTCAATTAAAAATAGTCTGGTTTCTGCAAACTACTCTTGATGCTAAGAAAAGACTGAGTAAACTTTAGTTTTATAGAATTTCAATCTGTAGTCTTTCCTGTCTGTCTCTAAGATGCTCCACAGACACAATCATCACACAAGTTGTTAGTTTTGATTGTTATCTTCCTCTTAATGCTGGCTGAGTATGGATTTGTTTCATCAGGATGCACACAGGACCTGTTCCTTACATCTAAAATGCACTGGTATTGGAAATCTGCAAAGCAGGGGAGTAGAATGCTCCACTGGTATTGGTTAGTTATCAAGCCTTGTGATTGATGTCAAAGGTAGGAATCAAATTTTGGAAGCAGGGTTATTTCCATTTGATGCAGTTGGTACTCCATACGTACTTCCACCTTCCAGCAGCGGATATTTTGTGAATCCCCAACTGGGGTGTTTACATGAACTCATCTTTACAAAAAGAAGGCAAATTAAATGACATAACATCACCGTTCCCTGCCAATGTCATCATCACTGTAGGTGATATGACCTTTTCATCATTCATATGCTTATGGAAATAACTAATGTATTAGTTATTTCAATGCTTCAAACTGTGGAAATTATGAACAGGATTACAATTTTCCTGCCCTTTTATACTCTGGAGTGGTAATACATTAGAGCAGAGCTTACTGTGCAGTCATGAGAAATGCAGTTATTGAAATAGCCTGTTACGCATATGAGGTATATACAAATAGGGAGGTCCACATTAGAGCTAGTAGAACAGTGGAAGATTATTTTGGCCTACACACTATAAAATTGTTAAGCATTTTTATCTTACCTTGCTATGAAATGGTATATTAAGAGAAGTAAGCATCTCTTTGGTAGAGGAAAACTAAATGTGGTTTTTGTGCTGTGGTATGTGTTACATGTAAAAAATATTTTTTCTTTTGTTTCTGAGCAGTCAGAAACAAATCTATGAAGGAATCTTTTCTTGCCACAGAAGGGCTCAATTAGGGAAGGGTACCTTAAAGAGGCCCTGTATTTTTAATACTGTCAGTTTGACTTGACTTTCTGAAGCAGAGGAAAAGCCATGTGAAACAATATGGCAACAGCTTCTGTGGAGGGCAGCAAGTTGATGAAGTACAGAGCTTTCCTCGAGGGAACTCAAGTACAGAGAGCCTAGGAACTGATTGAAGCACTGAGTGTTACATATGTGTGAAAGCCTCTCCTGCAGTTATAACCTTCTTCATGATGGTTCTTTTAAGTTCCACCGTGGAAAAGGAATTGGAAAATCACCACCCTCACAGTAAAGAACTTCTTAGTAAGATCTAATCTAAACTTCAGCTTAAAACTGTTCCTCCTTGTCCTATCACTACGTGTCCTTGTAAAATGTCTCTTTCTTATAGGCTCCCTTAGGTACTGGAAGGCCACAGTTAGGTCACACTGCCACCTTCTCTTCCTGTAGCCAGTATTTTATTACATTGTTTCATGTCTTTTCTGTGCATGAAGTTCTAGTAGGCGGGTTTGAAGAGATTTCCCCAAAATCTTTGTTAAATATTTTACTTATGTAAAAGTCTTTCTGGTACCAGTGGCTTAAAAATTCAAATTTTTAAAACTATATGTTATCAATGCAGTTAAACTGTCCTCCAGCATGATGGGGGAATCTTTCATTGGCTTTAATGCAGCATTCCCTACTGTATTCTAATTACAATACTGTAAACACATTCCAGTCCTTTCTCTGCTGGGCCATGAGCAGGTTGCACACAGCGCTCTGTGTGTGAGGGCAAAAGAGTCAGATATTTGAACTTTTTATATTAGTATTTTTTTTAAAAAGCAGGGATAGACTTGTGGCCTTACAGCAGATATAGAATGCTATAGAGCATATTAGGTGAGCATAATCTCTGGCACTCTTTTGAAGTTTGTAGGATAATACTACTGTTGTAGAGTAGTAATCATATAATAGTTGTGATAGTTATCTTATACTACTGTTATAGAATAGTAATCATCTTGTAGGAGAGTGGTTTGTTTGTAGTCTATGCAGGTTATCTCTGCTATTGAACCAGTATCCCAAGTCAAAGTTTATACCTGACTGAACCTTGCAATTGTGTTGTTCATTTTGGTACCAGATTATAGCTGCTTGACATTTTTTGTTCAAGTGAATTAGTTCTGTGTAGGATTGCCTGGCTTGAACTGGTATCATTTACTTAAAAGCTCCCCAGAAAAAGCACCATACACACTTAAGTATAAAGTTCCTTCCCATTAAGAACAGTCCTTAAAACCTATTGTTCCCATTTGTTCATCAGTTTGTTATACTGAGTCAGCTTTTCTTGGTGACACTTTTCAGAAAAGTATGGTTTTAGTGGTGCTTTAATATTGATTAGGTAGATGTTAGAGATTAAATATACTGTGTACGCTTCTGTGTTGTTCACCAAGTTTATTGCTTTATGGAGTACATTTTTCATTATTGATTATCTCTGTGATTGTCTACTGTACTACAGACTTCCCAGATTGTTTCAGTAGGCTTTTCAATCTTTCTAGTACCTCTAGAATACCCAAAGCAGTTGAAGGGAGCTGTGAAAAACTGCTGGTTTTCCTTGATAGTTTCTTACCTTCTCTATATCTCTGAAAGATTTATTCAGGGAAGACTTCAGTAATGAAGATCAGTGTACCAATAGACTAACCCCCTTAGCATTCCTAATTAGTAAAAATGAAGAATCTCTTCTTCACAAGAAGATACTGTTATGAAGGGAGTACATGTATGGTGAAGGGAGCACACGTATGTCTTAATAAAAGTTCTGTGAGAGTAGGGTTTGTCACTTTTCTCCTCTGCAGATGTTGCCAGTGGCATGGCCATGCTGCTCATATACAAAAATTCTAGCTAGAGCTGTTGAATAGTCTTGGGTTTTTGTCCTGATTTTATTTTTAACTCTACCAACTCCTGCACCTGATTTGCACAGACACACACACGCACATACACATATTGTGCTTTTGGCTTTTGTGAAAGCATTTTATGTAGCCTTCAGCCCTTAGAGCTACATACAGCTTTGTTTCTTTTAAACCATGGCTTTTTCTTTCTAATGCCTGGATAGAGCAGAGATGCTGATCTGTCTTCCTTTGATAGCATTACCAAATTTTTGGAGCTCTTAGAGAGATCAAATGTCTGTGTTCTTTAGCTCCTAGGAATTGGTCCAAATATGTATATTGATGTACAGTAGATCATATCTATCTAAAACAGTAGCCCCCATGCCCTTCGCTCCCTGAAATTTCCAAGTTGTAATCAAACTTATGTGCTATCAGGCTGAGGGAAGAAAAGCATGTTTTTCTTTTACATGCTCAAAATGTAGTGAAAATCCCTGTGGACAGTCGTGTTTACAAGGGTAACTGTCTGCATTCAATTGTGGGTTATAAAAGTGCTTGCTTGAATAAATACACAGAGCTATCAGACAGAACAACCAATAGTTCGCTGGACTAATTGACCTTGTCAGTAGAATAGAAACACTTGCAAATAAAATTCCCTTTGCCAGCAAAGCTGCAACTGAAAACCCCTGAAGAAACTGTGTATATCCTCTAACTATCTTGGAATGCAATGATTCAGGCAGCAGACATGTGCAGTGGGAGGGGGCAGGAGGGGGGAATCATTAACCAAGAAAGTTGTACGTACCAGCAGTTTTCAGTGGGCTCTTTTTGCAGCATGAGGCTGTATGCATTCCTCAAATCATTAAGTAGTTCACTTTACATATTCAGAGTTATGTTTTCTACCAGTTGTTACTACTTTTACCATCCCTTGGGTCCCCTTGTATGATTTGTTTTGCTGGTCTGCTTTTATTATAATGTAGCCTTTTCAGAAAAGGCGAAGGTGTTTGGCTGGTAACCACAGCATGTTGTAATGAGGGTGGAGTGTGTTTGTCATTCTGCAGCAATGGTTGACTTTCATGAATGCCAGTGTCTATAACCACACAGGCTGTGGCAGTTTATCTTTTTGAATACATTCGGATTGCATAACAGTGGAAAAGAACCACAGTAAATATCAGAATATCTGGTCTTCCAATCAAAAGAACGATGGAACCATTTTTTTTACTTTACCCAGTGATGAGTCATGTATCTTCCCATTAAAAAAAGGAAAATATTTCACTCCAGAAATAAGTCTTCACAAGTGAATTAGTCATATATCAGACATTTCCTTTTAAAAGTTTGGATAATGTCACACAGGTGGAAGTAGTATTTAAAAAAAAAGGAACAGTGAAAGGCACAACAGGCTTCACTGTGTACTATAAAAACATGATTTTATTTTGGTTAGAAAACAAAACAGGAAAAATGGCATTTGGAAAATAAAGTCTGAAAAATGGTCTAGTTAGCTGCTAAATAAACTTCAGAGATGAAGGTTTAAAAAAACCCCACCAAGATCTGTAAAAGGAGGAGGGGGGAATAGTGTATTTCACCTTAAGTAAGGGACAATGTGTAATAAGGGATTTTGTGGTTTTACAGCTCGGTGCATGTGTTTGAAAGCTGTTCTCTCAGCAACGTGGGTGGCAGGTTATGCTACCATATAATGTATTGTAGTTGGCTCTCCACACTTGTCAGGGTTAGCGTTCAACCATTCGGAAAATTTTCCCATTGTTCTATCATGTGAACCAAGGCTAGTGTTGAATTCCCAATAACCTTCTGCAGGAAAAAGAGGTTTAATTAGAAAGTTTGAAATTTGATTACTTCTGTTATTGTCTTAATGCACTTCTCTCTAATTTAGGTGTTTATCTGCAAATGCAATCAATTTTTGCTCAGAAAGATGAAAAGCAAACTTAACTCTGTACTGCAGTTGCTTCCACACTTTAAAAAGAAAACTTGTATACTCAATTCTGTCTTTCTTCAGCATTAACACTCTATTTCCATCTTAAACATGTTTGCTTTAGATGGATCATAGCTTTTGGCAGCTACTGCATTTTTAGCAAATAATACTGTTTCTAGTAAGAGTTGCAAAAAAAAAAAAACTTTGTGTGAGGTCCTTGTAAACTGAACCTTGGGAACGTTATGTTATTTCTGTATTTTCCCTTCTTTTGTGCTTCTTCTCTATTTGTGTCATGGTTATAAATTACATCGTTTGAACTAGAGAATTAAAAACATTTCATTTTGTGATTCCTGTAATTTAAAAAAAGAGAATGTTTGTTTTATGTGTATTTTTTTTTCTTTTTACCTGTTATTTCAGTAGCTGGCACACAGAGAAATAAGCAATTATGGTATTGAAATTCCATTGTGCCAGCACCTCCAGGGCATAATCCAAAAAAACCAGAAAAATCGCCTGCTGGGTTGTATGCAGTAAGCTTGTGTGAACATCAGTGTCTGCTGTTCACACATAATTTTTTACTGGAAGTTCCTGTTGGAATAAAGGTTCTGTGTTTGGGGAGTGTACTGGGATACTTGTTGGTCAATGGTTTTTCAAAGTTTGTAGGGATTTCTAGTTACAGTTTACCAGTGTAGGCTCACTAGATACTTCTTGCAGATAATCATTAATGTTTCAGAAGTAAGAGAAGCAAGCAGGGATTTGGCAACATAAAAACTGTAACAAGAAAGATCTTGGTGCTTGCTTTTCTCTTCATTTAAGCATTCTCTTGAAGACTGAACATGGGAGTGAGGAATAAGGTGGGTGGATGGAGGGGGAGGTGACAGCATGACAGAAGACACTCACATACTTAGCTTCTCTACTTCAATATTTAACCCCTTCCCTTCCTTCCCTCTCCTTTTTTAATGCAAGTGTGGTGTCTAGCTGACATTTTAAAACATACGAATGCCTCCAGCATTACAGCTTATAGTGGGTGCCAGTGTGATGCTCACCCAGAACATCTTCATGGTGCTCAGTCAGGCGAACCCCCTCAGCTGATCGGAGTTCATTTGAACTGTGGTTTATGAAACGTGATCCTGTTCACTTGCAAACTGGAGCATGTAGCAACATCTATTTTATCTCTTGTGTTTGATCTCTCTGCACTTGGACAGAAGGATGGAGACCCTGGTAGGCAAACTGTTTAATGCATTTTTTTACTTGGGTGTTTGAAGGGGTTCCTGGTCACATAAGGCTTCAAGGTTTGAACTAGGGAAAATGAATATCTTTGTCTTCGTTGGCTGGCTGTATCATTTATTGGCTTTTGGGGAAGTGGATTCTGGACACCTGACTTCACAGTTATTTAGCAGAGCAAGGAGGTAGGTACCATGGAAGAAACTGTCTGGAACAAGGGACACTTCTTTGATCTCAAGAAGGCGGCATGTTAGGAAGGAGATCTTGGAAAAGTGCAGCAGACCTGTATTTGGAAGGGAAATTCTATTATTCTGTAGTAAAGGGCCCTGCATAGTGCATGGAAATTGTTAAATAAAGGGTTATTTCTCTATCCCATTTTTCTTCTTCTACCCTACCACATTCTACAGTCATGCTCTTTCCCATTCTGTAAGTTCTGAAGGCTTGAGTAATCCAAAATTATCTCCTCTGGTTTTGGATTCCAAATGTGAAAACATCATGGGAGTCACACCACCATCTTTTGCTTGAAGGATGTTAAAGACTTGTGTCAAAACTGGCAGTAAGATGCTGCTCACTCACTCCTGCTTTCCTCTTTCTAGAGAGGTTGCTCACCTTTGGGAAGCTTCTTGCCTTTAAGCTACTTTTTTCTACACTGTGAAATGGATTGGGAGGATAAAGTCAGTGAATTATAAACAATCATCTTTGATTTACCTGATTGCCTTCACAGACTTAATTGTGGAGAGTAACTAGAGGGAGCACTAGATATTTTCAGACATTAAGAAGTGCCAAATACATGCAGCAAGGTCAAGTCCAAGATTTGATTCTGATCCCTCTGGGTGCTGCTGCTAGCATAGTATCAAAATCTTCCAAAAGTAAAGCCAGCAGTCAACATTTAATTTGGTTTAAGCATAAGAAAAGATATGAAAGGAATGGGAATTTTCTTGGATACCTAACAAAGTTTTAAGCTGTCATCTCAACTGGTGCTGGTCAGCTGGCACAGCACACCTTATTTTATGTTTCACTTAAACAACTTGTAGGCACCAGCAGCTGGAAACATCCTATGACTGTGTTCACCACCCTTTGCCAAACCAACAGTTTGGCAGTGGGGTGGAGGGAGGAAGTGGCCCCAATTTAGAAGAAATTAGGAGCCAATTGGCCCACCACTTATTATTCTCTGTATGTGTGGCTTCCATGTTATAATACTTTTATTTGCATCTGTACAAATGCAGTCACGCTTGGCTATTTGCAGTACATACTGCCTTGTGGCAAAGTTATCAGGTGTTGCTATTAATTAGGATTAAAAAAACCCTGAAACAAATCCATTAAATGCACTGGATGTGCCATGCTTTGTCAAGTCAGCACCAAAAAAATCCAATCAAAAATTTCCATAAATTCAGGTAGAAATAAAGGAACAAGGGTATTTTATGTAGGCACATGGGGGGGATTTTATAATTACAATCTGCCTTTTTTTTTTTTTGTCATTCTTGAAGCCTAACATTCTAGTGGAAAGCTGAGATTATTCATGGTGTCACTAGGAAAGTAGTTCCAGAAAGGAATTCTGATGTAGTAAATTAAAGCACTCCTCAGTGTTCAGAAGAAAATGCTACCTGGCAGGTGGTAGAGATCTAGAACAAATCCAGGGTTCTTGAGCAAGAGGCTCAGTTGCTTCAGAGCTGCCATCATGGCTGTTCTTTCCAGAGTGAGGTCTTGCTCCTGTGATTACTGAAATGTTGTTTTGGTCAGAGATCACGTGTCTGCGTGTAGCTTTGATGAGAACACTGCTACACAGGGTATAAATTCAGTTCTTTGCTAAGTTTTATTGGGTGGGAAGGGATTGAATGTGGTGTTACCCTGTTCCTTATCTCAAGTAGTGCATGGAAATGTTTTTATAGATATGAAGTATAAATTTATTTCTTTCTGAGGGCTGTTCTCTGTCTTAATCTGTCATAAGATAACTGAGATTGTGTGTTTGAGTCGGAAAAACCTTTCCCAGGATTTTTCCATTTTCAGTGTGAACACACAGGAGAGGGTGGAGTGAGAATAATAATGTAGCATATGTGTCTGGCTTGAGGGCCTGTGCTCTCTAGCTGCCTTCATCCAGTTCCTAAAGAAGGTTTATCTAACAGTCCTATTTTATTTCAGAATGAATTCTGTAGTGTTTTATGTCTCATGTTAAAGGAATGTTAACAAATACAGTTTTTTATTGAAGTTTTTTATGAATGCTGTTCTCAGTCACAGTTTTTGAGTGAATCATGAGGCCTAGCCCCTAATACTTATTTTTTAATTATTATTCCCCCTCCCCTCCCCCCCCATGTGTCAGAGATCAAATTCAGCCGTGGGTATGAAGGAATTTTTTGGGTTATTTCTACTAGCAAATGCAGAAAATCCTAATTTGTTTCTCTTAGCTGATATTAATTTGTTACTTCTTAGTAAGATGGTGTTGCTGAGCATAATTAGTAAGGTAAAAATCAAATCATGTTTTGGTTTTTTTTTTTTGTTTCAAAAAGAGTTGCGATTCCATATCAGGAGAAATGATGTAGTAAAATTTTGAAGTAGACTTCCCTCTGCTTGAACAGGTCTCTGTTGTGATTATGATGGTCACCATGTTTAAAAGAGGATTTCATAAATCAGCTTTCGGTAAATCCAGCACTGCTGGAGTAGGAACTTCTATTGTGGAATTATTGGACTTTCTTCTTTTTCTTTATGCTGTCATGAGGAGTTAGACATTTACTTGCATAGCAGAAATAAATTAAGCAGAGGAGCATATGTAGCCACAGGACTTGTAGATATACAGTAAATCGCATAGATTTGCAATCCAATTCCATCTGCTTGTTGTTGACTGCACTTTAAGCAGTAAGATGACACCCCACAGTAGCTCTAGACTTAGGACATAGCAGGCCTGCTAGTAAACAAGTTTTTAATTATCTCATTCTCATGCTTTGTTTTTTTTGCCCTGCCCCCTCATTTTTCAGGAGCATACTTTGGATGTCATTTTATTTTGATTCTTACACAGTTCATGCTGAAAAGCTCATGTTCTTGGTCTGTAGGATGTAGCACTAAGGCTATTCCAGATGCTGTTTGTAGCAGAAGTGTTGTTGCAGTGCGGGAGTTGTTAGCCCAACAGTGTACAGCACCACTGAATACCTTTTTAAACTGTACATTCTTTGAGTAAATGATGACTTGAGGAACCTTTGAGTCCCAGAAAGAAGTCAAGAAACAAAATTCATCTAGATTGAAAGAAGCAGAGTCTAGAGTCTGACCTCCACATAAAACAACGGAAAAAAGCCTTGCATTTTTTTTGGACATGCTTTCTTACTGATTTGTAAGAAAACACAAGCAAAAGGTAAAAACTCCACTGCATTTGTTGCAGCACATTAAAGAAATTCTGTTTAGATGTAAAATTAAATGCTTCCATTGGGCAACAGACCTGATTCCAGCTTTGCAAATTTATGGAAGTGTATTCTGGCTCACATAAAACTACCCAGCTGAACCTCTGACAGATATACTCATATTTCTTCCCTTTTAAAGTTCATTCCTATGAAAATATATCTCCAGTGAGACATGTTTATGAATTTGGGATCTTTCTTAGATGAGACTTTGCATTGCATTTTAAATTTGCACAAATAGTTTTCACAACAGTCTTTTGCATTTGTTTCCAAAGAGTAAATATTCCTTGAGCTGAGCATTACACTCTGGATCCTGTGAAATGTTACTCTACATTTGCTTGTTGAAACCTGGCATGCTACAACACACTTGAGTAATCTTGAAGTTTATCAGGTTTTGCCCCGCTCGCTTTTACTGAGCGTACACAGAGTCCTTATTCAGACACAGAAATGTTTTACTTGTTTGCATACTGTACTTCTGCAGGATTTGGAGATTACTTACATAGGTTTAGGGTCTTCAAATTCCTTGATTTTTGTGAGAGGCAACCCTCTGCAATTCTCAGAAACAAGCCACTCCTATGAAACCAGGAAAAATGCTTTCCCTTAACCCCAGTGCTTTTTGTCTCTTAAAGCAGCAACTTTTCCTCTCACTGGTAAAGAATGAGCAAGGTTTTTTTAATTTGGTAGCACTCAGGTATAATTTGTTCCTGTCTTTTCCTGAGAAATAAAGTCACTCAGGAGCTGCAATCTTGTGTAATAGATAAAAAGTTACAGCCATGCAGTTTTGTGGGCCTGTCTTCTGATAGAAGACCAGGAATCTAGTTCTCTTCAAGGTGTGGTAATAGCCCTTTTCAGTGAGGGGAATGTTGGTCTTTTTTTTGGTTTAGATGTACTTTCTTCCCCTCACCTATAAAAAATTCTTGAGAGCTAGCAGCTGGCTGCTACTACTACTATGGACTAATTTTTAAATATCATGATATTCCCATTTTTTTTACATTTGTTCATTTCCCATATTAATTTTCTGTATTCTCTGGGATGCAAAGTGCATGGTATGAAATGTGGTCACTAGGTTATTGCCACTAAGTTATTTGAAATGGTTTGATAGACAATTAACTCAGTGTGGCCAGTTTTCAGACACTTAAATCTTTAATATTCCTTGCATAATTTTTTTTTTTCAAATACTTTCTTTGTATAATTTAACTGTAGCTATGTCTAGACATATTTCCTGGATATGGCTAAACAATTTTGAAGGTAAATTATGACCTGGGTTTTTTTGCACTTTCTCGCAAACATAGTATCATTCCATTATATATGTTAGGAGAAATGGGAACTGCAGACCTCTGCAGTACAGTTTTCATCCAATTTGCAAACTTCTGCCCCTTTGTAAAGTTAGTTACTTCCCAGAAATGTTTTCCAGCCTTAACCTCCATTTACAGTCAGTATGTGCAGTGCGCCCATAGAATACATCTATATTGTTCCTACTTGTACCCAGCAGTTCTAGCTCAAAAAGAATTCATAGGACTTCTCCCTTTATGCTTTGCCATCTTCTGGGTGTTCATTCTATTTGCCTTAAGGTCCTCTTGTATAAGGCCATTGTTCACAGCACTTGTTTCTTGCTTAAAGAATATTCTGTCTATACTCTCCTTGAAGATTCTGTGGTGTTAATCATAGAATCATTTAGGTTGGAAAAGACCTCTAAGACCATCAAGTCCAGCCTGTTCTGTTACTTTTCATAAAAGGCAGCTGCCTTGTCCCGTTCTGCAGTTCCATTTGTAATGCAAATTCAACCTGAACTTCAGAATGGTTCTTTAAATATATATTCAGGCTTCTTTGCAGTAGCCCTTGTTCAGTCTGTTTCTATTCTCTCTGTGTAGCTGTCTGCTGTTTCATTACCGGTTTCCCCTGCCTCTCTTCAGTAGATGAAGTGCTACTCTCTTCCCTGAGAGCAGCCTGACTCACCTGGAAGTTGTAAGAGATGATGTCTTTATATTGGGTGGGTGCTGCTCTGAAGAGGGACTAAGATTTTGATATCTCAGTACAGGAAAATCTTAGGGCTTTTTGGTGCTTGGGCAGGGAGAACTCAAATTTATGACTAAGATACAAACTTAAATAAAAGGGCTAGTAATATGTTTTATTAAGTAATTTTTAAGAACTCTGTGCCCTATTTCCTTTGTTATGAAAACCTCAGTCCACATACTTAACCAGATGGGGGTTTTCTGATACTTTTGTCACTATTTTTTATTTTGTGTTATGACAAAAAACTTTGAATGCAGATGGTACTATTTGTTTGAGTGAACATGGAAAGCTGTAGTGGCTTTTGTTATGTTTGACAGTTGTTTTTTCCAATCTTCTGATCATGTAAAATTTACTGAGGGTTTTCAAAAGCACCGCAAAAGTTACTGTATCAGTTGGTCATCATTTTCAGATTCCTGCTTAGCAGCATCCTTACACAGTTACCTTGTACATATGGGGCCTCCTCCTTAGTTACTTACTTGTCCATAAAATGAAGAAACATTAATAAGATAAACTTTGATTTGAAGTGCTTCCCTAAAGGTGTAGAACATTTGTTTTCATTAAATGAGATTTGCACTTCTTTCTAAATGTGCTATGTGCAGTGTTCGCTATATATTTTACAGTAATATTTTGTGGTTTGTTTGTTTTGTTTTGGGGGGTTTTTTTGGTTTTTTTGTTTGTTTTTTGAATGTACTGTTTCTTTTCTCACATCTGCATCTATAATACTGAGTCACCGATAATTTGAGTTGCAAAGTACCCTGGTTAAAAAAAAAAAAAAAAAAAAAAAAATCCCTCATTCTTCTTTCAGAATGCTGGAATTTTGAAAAGACTTGCAGCAAACCATGGATTTTCTACCATTCATTTTTCATGCCAGACTGTCCAGATGCAGTCTGTTCCAGTATGTCTGCAACTAAAACTTTACACAACTTAGGTACCAGAAACAGAAAAACTGCAGCCGAAGGCTAGTTTTGGGCTGCATTACCTATTTTTTGATACTCTCAGCCAGGCCACCGCGCCAGAGCCTAAGCTTAAGAATTTTTTTGTAGCTTTTTCATCTTCAGGGTGCTGAAGCTCAGGGGCAGTAACAGGTTCACATTGGAGCTGAGTCCCTGTAGATCTGAAGGATTCTCCCAATACAGGAATCTTCTCAGAGTTGCAGTGCCCTTGCAAAGGCACTGCTATGGCACTCCTGTGGGCTGTGACAGCTGTGGAGTGAGACTAGGTCCCTGCAGGAGAATGCTGCTGCACTTAGGATGTATTTGTCTTCCTTTCCTCCATTCTTGACTGATTCTTAAATGAGTTATGAAACCCATTTTTTTTAAATCAGAGTTTCAAAATTTCACAGCTGTTACGGCTGATTTCAGTTGGAGATAGTGTTCCTTCTGGAGCAACAGATTCCTGTTAAGATGGAATCTCTTTTAGCTGATACCAAACTAAACTTAGATGACTTCCTGCTGTGGGTAGGTTTGCTTTGGGGTTTTAGGCCTTATTTCCGTACTTGCACATATGAAACTCCATTCTAGACTGCATTGTCATTCTATATTTGCTGGCTTGATCATTCTGCTTTTCAAAGGGACAGGGAGAAGGTCTTTGTATTTTTTTTCTGAAGTTCCAGTGGATAGGATGGTTGCCACTTAAGGCATACACGGCCTGGCAATCCTTCCCGAACAAGATTTAATTTATGGATGTGTCCAGCATAAACTGTTACGTGAAAGTTCAAATGACCTCACTTTACAATAGGATTTCAAAAATGTGGGACTGAAAAGCAAACTGTCCAAGGCTGTTCAACATTTTTGTCCTTCTCTGAAGCATTATGTACCTCTTGAGGTATGTATTTTTGTAATAAATGTTGAGTTCCCTATGCATTGCTCCTCACAGAACATACTGAAAAAAAAGTGCATATGGCACAGCAAATGGGAAAACAGTGTTTCTTTCTTTCCAGAGAGACTTTCCTAGCAAACAGTCTGTGACAAATTCCTGATGGTTTCTGCAGGTAAATTTTCTAGAATGAAGAGTTGTTTTCAGCCACATTTTAGAGAATGAAGTATTCAAAGACTGTTGTCAATTCTTTTTTTCTTTTTTCCTTTCCTTTTGCTTTTTTTCCTGCCACCCAGAGTTAAGCAGGCAATTGAGTCAGACAGTTCTGGCTGACAATTTCACAGTAGTTGAGCATTTGGCAGGTTATTTATTTGCCTCTCAGGCTGGATGTACCTGACTGTGCAAGTGCTGTGAGCAGATGCAGTGGTGGGAGTGTGATGGGCAGGGTGGAGGTTGCTTAAGTACCACGGACAGGGGCCCCTCCACACGTGTCGAGACCATCCATGACTTCATCTGTCAGGAGTTTTGTATGTGGGCAGTTCAGCACAGCCATGACCCTTTTGCAGGCATCATTACGTGGGATTCTTCATCACTTGGTGCTTTTGAAAGAGCTGCTTTTCCTGTGAATCCATGTTCTAAAACTCTTGGTATTCCACAGTGTGTGCCATTGTACCCCATTTCCTCCATTTGACAGTAGGCTCATGTACATACTTACCAGAGGCTGCCCATTGTGTCTAAGACTTAATTGTTGTCTTCTTATGTGTTCTTTGTCTGACTTCAGAAGATTTCAAAGACAGATTATGAGGGCATCCATAATGAAAAAACTGACTTTCCATGTTTACCATTCCATGGGTTAAATTTCAACTCTTCCTAACTTTATTCCTGTTGTAATATTGAAATTCTGTCTGAATCAACTTACATCTTGGAAGGTATTGCACTGGTTTCTCAGCAGAATCAAAAGAGTTCCTTTTTAGCTGTATGGGGAAATTACAATCAGGACACCCAATTCTGAAGAATATTAAAGAGGACCAGTCACTGAGACCATTTCATGGGTTGGCTGGTGAGTCATTCTGCCAAATGAAGTTTAGGTTGCGTCATACATGGCTCAATTGGCATCATCTGCTCCCCTCAGAAAGTGGCACTGTGACACAACCCACTGACGTTGTCCAATGTGTGTTGTGCTGCTTAAGTCATTCAAATAGGAAATTTGGAAAGGCAGTGTAAGAATCTGTATTTAAGCATTGTGAATACTAATCCTTGATCCATGAAGAATTACCTTTTCTAGATTTTATTCCTTTTCTACATATTCTTCCTAGCTTGGTTTGAGTGTTTAGTTGTCTTTATTTTAATTGGATGCAACTTTCTAACACCTGGGCATTGATTAATTTTTACTGTTTTAATCTGGAGCAGAATAGTCTGAAGGAGGTTCTATAAAACTTCTTGCAAGGATCTTTTGGACCTTTTTCAACCTTCCCAGTCTTCCCAAAAGTTATTTCTTTCACTTTATTTGAACAAAGAACTTATAGGATACTTTAGTGTATAGGATACTAAAAGATAGGAACTTCTGGTGTTTGCAGGTTTCACTCTCTAATATAGCTTATTCTGCATCAGTCTCCTGTCTACCCAAATCCACAGCGGACTCTTCCTGAGGGATGGACTGTTTCCTCTAGACTCTTCAGGAACTGCTGTTTAAAAGAATGGAAAACTTCTCTTGCCTAATGGACTGAAATGAGATTGCTTGACCGTTTAAGGAGGTGGCTGATTAAGACCACAGAGGCACCTCCTTAGGTGGTCGTTGCTTCATCCGAGCACAGGAGTGTGCTGTTCACAGTGGGTCCTTTGAGCCTGTTCCTATGTTCCCTGTTAAGCTGCTAGTGTGGTGTCCCTCCTTTGGCTCACTTGGAACTCACCGAGTTTCTTTTGGACATGCTTCATTTTTTCTGCTGGAACTGGTGCATCACTGCTGTTAACTGGTTCTCTTCCTTCCTAAGTGAAGTGATGGCTGAAGCCCAAGCTCTGCTACTTCATGTGTTGACAGTTCCAATACTTGGAATTATGCAGAGGCACACAGATTCTCAGTCCTGGTAACTACATGGTAGGACACGGCAGTTATGGAAACAGAAGTTTGGAATTCAAGCCAGCCTTCTTTCTCCTTGCCAGTTGTTGTGAAAACATATTTGCATAGCTGTAAAAAACAATGGCTAAACAGGAAAAAGCCTTTCCCTACATGAGAAAGTTTGTGTATTGATAAATATTTAATTTCTGAACATAGCATTTCTTTTCCCTGAAACTTAGTTTTATAATCTGCTGCTTGAAAGAATACATTATTTATTGAGAACACCTGTTTGGAAAGCTTAGGTTTTTATAAGAAGTGTATTGTAAGAGCTAGCTAAGCACATAGAGAGACAAAATTGTATGTGTGAAGAAGAGTCTAGCCACTACTTTTAATTTCATAGTTGGCTGAGTCACTAAAACAAAAAGCAGCTTTAATAGTTTTATGAGAAAAGTAGAAGGAGTAAAATCAAATGCTGTTTGATTTCACAGCCATTTGAATCTAGTAGTAAAGTTGATGAAATGGAAATTTGATGAGGTACCAACATCTCAGAACCATGTTGTCATGCTGAAGCTGTGATGGCAGCAAGAATTCTCAGCTTTCTGTCAGTACATAGGTCCTCTTCTGCACACTCTTCCCAGAGCAAAAAAATGGGCTTCTTTTTCTTCCTATATATATATATTTATTCCCCTGATCTGGGAGCCCTGAGTGTGAAACTACTTACAGGGAGTTTTTTCCTTTCTGTATCTTCACAAAAGATACCCTTAAAGGGCAAGAAAAATCATGTCTTATTTCAAGGATGTTAGCTTGCTGTAAATGTTGCCAAAAACTTGGGTTGCATTTGTAACCCTAGTAGAAATAGCAATTAGAGTTAAGTGCCATTTGGAGACACTACAGAATGTAAACAAAATATCACTGATTATGGAAAAGAGATCAATATTCAATTTAAGTAGGATTACTACAATAGAAAAGTATTCTTTGGGTAAATAACTTCCTAGCCTGTAAGGAGGCTAGTGATTGTCGAACGAGCTTCCTCCTAAAAATCTTGTGTTCAGTCATCTCTCTGAAGTGTAGCCTCAAGTTGCTTTGGTCTTTTTTTCTTTTTTAAATTTTCGTTTTGTTGTGTGGTTTGCATCTTCTATGATAGGACACCCATTAGTTGCAACAGTAGCCTTGCCAAATATGTATGGAATTGTGTAGAACCTCTGGACTGTACAATAAAATGAAGAAACAGGGCCGTTAAATAGGCTGGGGAGGAGACTTCCATTGAGAACATTAATTTTGCTTTGGTTTTCCAAATAATGCGGATTCCTGGAGTTGGGAGTGTATGTCCGTAGGTAAAGCTGTAGCACGCAGAGGACAGGAAAAATAAGAAAGCAACGGAGAGAAAGCAGGAGAAGAGCTAGAGTATAACAGCAGCAAGGACAAGTGAGTGATTTTTCCATTTCAATTTTTATCCCTTTGTTCTTTTATTTTGACTTTCATGGTCTTCTTGTTTTCCAATTGTCATAAAATGTATAGTATTAAAAGCAAATTTTAAAAAGCCACAAACCCTGGTCTTTTAGTATATTGTACAGTAAGATTAGTCTAGAGCTGCAGGAACTGTTCTGAGTTACCAATACTGAACTTGCACTGATTCATTCCTGTGTTTTCCTTTTTTTAAAAAAAACTTTTTCCTGAAAAACACAGAAAGAAATTTTGAATTTTTAATTTCACTCAGGTGATTAGTAATAAAGCTGATTTTTTAAAAATTTCTTGGAAGACATTTAATTGTGACTGAGTCTTAATGATCTACATAAGATTAAAAATACAGGAGGAAACTTAATCTGGTATTTGCTCATAGTGGACTGATGCTACAGAATTGAGGTGAAATATACGTGTGTGTGTCTGTATGTATATGCAGTAGTCTGTGCTTTTAAAGAACAGGCTTGACTTTGAGGAAAGTTGACTGAAATGGATTTCAAGTATAGTATTTACTGTAGGTGGAGCTGCCAGTGCCACCTGTACATAAGGTTATGGGACCCTTTCCATTTTAAGGCTTAACTCTTAGTTACTTTAACTTTTGGCAAAGTTCGGACAGATTTTTCCATGCCAGATATCTGCTTTGGGTTGAATTTTTTGAAAGTTTCAGCCAAAGCAGTTCTGTTCCAAGAATAAGGCTAGTGAAAAGTATGCTGTTTTGCTTGTGTGAGAATATTCTGGTGTCCTTCTTTGATGCTCCAGTGCCCCCAAGCTCTAAAGCAAGGATTTGAAATTTGGCAATAGTTCAGCCTTTGTGTTGAGGATGTGCCTTTTGCCTCCCTGTAAAAATCCACCCAAATTTCCAGACCGGTTTACAAGGCTTTGAAAGATTGCCATTTGCATGGGCTTAATAGGAATTTCTGAAAACTTCACAGTAAGCTTCCTTTAGATTCTGTTCACACTGGGAATGCTCCAGGCAGAGTAGAGCTGCATATTTCATCCCACTTCTGCTAGGAGTTGTGACGGTTGGGTCTGGGTGCTGACATTGAGCTAGGAGTGGGCAGCATTGTCTTGTATCACCCCTGCCTATTCCCATGTCCTGTTCCTTCTCCCTGGTGACAGACCTGTGCCCTCTGGAAAAAGAAACTGTCTCACTCATCTGAAAGAGCATGACAGATGTGGAGGAGAAGAATTTGGGAGAGTGTGTGTGTCTGGTTTATACCATTCCTTTGGTCACAGAAAATGTGTGTATCATACTGGCAAAACAATACTTCCTTTTCTACGGAATGTTCTGTTTGGTTTTGTTGCATTTAAACCTCCATAGTTGAGTGGGTATCAAGGTTTTAATGAACTATGTGAGCATCAATTAAAAAAAAAGGTTAGACTCAAATGTCAGTACAGGAATGTTATTTAGAGGGCAGAAATCAAGAGCTCACTTTTTTCAAACATCTAACTCTGACCTCTTGCACTTAGTACACTGTAGCCTCCAACTTCATCAGAAGTGCCGTGTGCTTTGTCCAAGAGGCAACTGTTTGACTGGAATGGGGAAAGGGGCCTATTCTGATGAGTCCAGAATTTGTACAAGTAAAGGTTGTGTATTCATCTGTTAGGGAAGTTTAAAAATGTGGAGTGAGTGAAGCTGAGACATGGGGAATTAAGAAAAAGACTTTGTGGCTAAGACAGTTCAGTGGTGCTTGATGAATTGCACTCTGTCTGTGCTCAGTCGTGGTATTTCTGCGAGAGGCACTCAAGTGACTGCTCCTAGGTGGCTGCTCAGACTCTGTGTTCGAGTGGCTGTGTTGAGAACTTGGATCTACTTGCAGAAATGCAGAACTGCAAGTGAACTCAGTGGGAGCTAAACCTCCTGTAAAATCCTGTGTTTCACTTAAGACAGTAAAAACCAGCTCAGAGTACGTGAAATACGACATCTGGAGCCGGGGAACCTTTTAGTCTAATTAACCTAATGCCTCAGTTGCCAATTTTACAGGTGAAGGAATGACTTGTCCCGTCTCTGTAGAAAGGCTTGGGAAGAAATTGGTTGCCTTTGTAGCAGGACTGGAAAACAACATGCTGTGAATAGTGTGTAACCACCTCCCTTGATCAGGAGGAAACAAAGCATTGAAAAATATGCTATACTTTTATTTTTGGTACTTTAAAAAAAAACTTTATTAACTGATCAATTTCATATTGATCCAAGCATAAAAATCTCAGTATCGTAGCTCTTGAACTCAAATTTTCCACTTTGAATTAGCAGTCAAAATTTGTAGATGCTGAGAATAATATTAAAATGCACGTTTAATTAACAGTAATTAAAAACAATATTATTAAAAAACAATAGCCTTTTAATTCTCTTCAAAATCACAGTCAGCTGACCTCAGTAGTAGTTGAATAAAATTTTAGGAGGATCCTCCTCCTCTGTTTATTATGAAAATGGAAAGCATCCTTGCTCAAGCTGTTTACTGCCACCTCACCATGATAAATTTCCCCTTTGTCAAGCTGCATCAACAAGACATCTTTTTTTTTATCCCTTTGTAAAGCCAGCCATTACCTGAAGTTTCCTATGCAAAAAAAAAAAAAAAAGATTTTAAAAGTTTTTGAAAGGGACAGCGCTACAACAAATAAGTGACTGTGTGTTTGTGGAAATGTCTAGCTCCCAGAGTAAAATGATTTGCTGCTAAGATTTAGTGAATTTAATGCTTTGGAAATAATTCGTTGGAGAGTCTGCAGCAGTGGAGAGTTTTGGGTTGTGGTTTTTTGTTGGTTTTTTTTTTTCTTGTTCTTCCTTTTAAGGTGGAGGTGAAAAAGATTTTTTTTGATTGCTACTTTAAGCTGAAGTAGTCATCAAACTTTTTTACTTGTTTCTTGAGTAATTTTCTCAGGGTGTTTGCCTCTGAACCAGTAGCTCTCAGATGGGTCTTTTGAAAGCTTCAGCATAAACAAGGCATTTGAACAGGATGTGCCATGCAGTATTTTCAGGAGAACGATGGGAATTTTGAGCTGCTCAAAACACAGACATCTTCCTTAGGGGAACTCAGCTGCTAAGAACAGCACTCTTATTTGCTTAGCTGTGTGAAATCCGCTTGCTAGTGGACAATTGTTTTGTGTTTTGCTTTCTTTCCCCCCCAAGACTTCTGTTTACTTGTGTGCTCTTCCATGTGTGTCTTGAGCTGTGCTTTGAAGTTGGGCAGCTAGCTTTAAACAAAAGCTGTTACCATGCTCTGCATAGCATCCAGCTTGATTTCAGCAATCTGATGTGTCAGTGATGTGGTTTAGAGTTAACAAAATGCTGTTCTTTGCTTGCCTTGGCATTGGTTTGTGTAGGATTAAAATTTAAAAAGAAAAAAAGAATCATATCACACTGGGTATGTTGTAAAAAATGCAAGTCAAAGTGTGATTAGAATGTGATTAAATGGCTGTGCAGCAATTATTAATTGGCCAGGCATCTGTCTTGATACATGAGATATTTTATCCTCTGTCACCTTCCTTTTCCTCCTCCCCAATCCCCCTAATAATCTAAAGAATTTCTGAAAATCCAGACTTTGTGTGCACCTAATTTCCTACATAAGTAATTTTAGTATATTGTAGTTCAGAGCGCCTAGATAAAGCAATTTAAAATGCATCCTTTCTGTCATCTTTGAGCATTGCTCTTCAGTGAGAAGGTCCAAATACTACTGCTTTTTCTTTCTTGAGTTTACAGTGGATTCTATGTTCTTCTATATTGATTTTTATTTTAAGGTTAGGGCACAAAATGAGGAGTAGATTCTGAAAGGCAAAAGCAAACACAACTGCAGACAACCAAATTAATTTGTATTCAATTATGTGACCAGTAAATTAGCTATGAGTATTCAACTCTGTTATTTCAAATTAATTTGAAAAAGTAACTAAAATCTGATTAACAAGACTGCTTTATTAAATGGGTATAATATGGGATCATTTATATGAAGTATGTGAACTGTTTCTGAGTGTTTTGCTCTCCTGTCTTGTTTTTGGCAGCAACTGGAATTAGTGGAACCGAGTGGCTGGATCCACGTTCCTCTGACAGATACTCACAAGAAGCCCATTCGCACCTTTATGATCCAGATTGCTGTTCTAGCGAATCACCAAAATGGAAGAGACACTCACATGAGGCAAATCAAAGTGTACACCCCTGTGGAGGAGAGCTCCATTGGTAAATTTCCCAGATGTACAACAATTGATTTCATGATGTATCGCTCCATCAGATAAAAGTTCCTAAAGAGAAATGGTAAAGGTATTTTTTTCATGACCATATCATTGCTAAAGTATTCAGATACTTAAAGAGCAGGGTTTACTTCAGTGTAATTATATCTTTATACTTTGTACAATTTTGAAATAAAGATAATCTTGTGTTACAGTATGTTGTAGTCTGTAATTTTGTTTCTTTTTCTAGGAGTCTGAGTGTTCTTGTACTCTCTGGGAGGGGAAAAAACAATCCAGGCACTCTTAAAAGAATGTATTTGACTGGGTGGGAATCAATAATTAATTTGATGTCATACAGGTATTTTGGGCTGGTGATTTCTTCCCCTAATGATCATGCATGGAAATAGTTTGTTCTTCTACCAAAAACTGCTCTTTTAGAAGTTGCTCTTCTTCTTGAACAGAGAGGATTTAAAGACATTATCAGTAGTATTTTCCCACTATTACTTATGCTAATGTGTTGTGTACCCTTTTCTCTAGAGGGTTGTTTCTGCTTAGTGGCCATCTGCATGGATTTAGCCTTCTTTGTAATTGCAAAGTAAATCATAGAATTATAGAACATCTCCAGTTGGAAGAGGCCTGGAAGGATCATCAACTCCAATTTGCAGCTTCTTGCATGACTACCTAAGACTAATCCATATGACTAAGTGTTGTCCAGATGCTCCTTGAACTGTGACAGGCTTGGTGCTGTAACCATTCTACTGGGGAGCCTGTTCTAGTGACTGATAATGCAGTGAAGATGACAATGACATGAAGAAAACCGAACCTTTCCAAATTATTCCATATAGTATATATACATTAATGTAGATACACTGTGTGTAGGTCATCTAGCATGATAGCTGTTGAAAACAGGAGAGTTAGGAATGCTGTGGCATCCTGGAGCAATGTAGGAATAAATGTGGTGGTCCAATGCACCTTCTAAAGTACTGTGAACTCAAGTGTATAACACAAGTAATCTCAGGTTCAGAGCACAGAATTCTTTTAATGTGTGTTTTAAAGTAAAGAGCATTGCGAGGAAAATGTGTGCTTTGTCTGCTTGCTGTGAGTAGGAATATTCAGCACCTCTACTAATGTCTCATAATCTAGTCATTAGTTATTTAATCTTTTAAAAAATGGAGTAGATTTTAGAGAGGTTGTTGAAGTTCAAAGGTTTCTTTTAAAATGTTCAGTACTGATCAAACCCATTCTCCCTCATAGTGCCATGAAAGTTGATGGTCAATCCAGACTGATCTCAGCCAAGGAAAACTTCTGTCACTCTTCTTAATTGTGAGCAAGGAAAGGCTGACAATAGTGGAGGCTCATCAAACAATGATACATAATCCTGCAGAGGAGAAAGGAGGTGAAATAGAGGAAAATAGGAAAGTTGTCAAAGAAGGAGGAAGATTTAACTGTTGAAATTCATTTTATATACTTGATGAAGCTGTTGCTTACTGGAAAGTTTTATCTGTGACTGAATTCCACAGTCTTTAGGAGGGTCATTAAACAGGGCATTTCCTGATAATGAACCTCGTAGAGAAGTGCATGACTAATTTGGGGTTTCTATTTAAATGTAGATTCAATCATTTTGGGAGGACCTTAATGTTATTTTACCTTTCCATGTAAAAGGTGGATCAACTGCAGAATTCCTGCTTAGCAGAAGCTGGCTGAACTTGTGCCTTTCACCAAGTCTGTCTCTTCAGTGGATTTTCTTATATAGTGTCAGGGAATTGTACATTCCCATTCACTTAATTGAAGCAAATTATGTACTTTTGATGTCCACATGATAGCCTGCTGTTAAAAAACAACAAAAATCCTCTCCTGGATTTATCTAGTTATTTTTGATAAGTTATGGATGGTTTTTAAGAAAGGAGATTATTAGGCATGGAATTTTCCTGTTTTTCTCCCAGAAGATAAGATGGCAGTTTTCTATCCTAGCCTTGCATCATCAAGCCCCTGTTTCCTACTTAAGGATTCTACCACAGATAATTCTGTGGTAATTCTGTGCTTTGGTCAGTAACAGTTATCTTTTCATACATGTCACTCTGCAAGTAATGTCTAGAGTAATACTGCTCTGTGCCAAACATTATCCGGTAAACTAGGAACAAGCCTGTCAGCACGATCTTGTTCTTGTTTCTGTCTTGCCTTCAGTAGGCATCATTTTTGCATCTTTAGAGAACTGTTCTTGCTTTTATTGATTTTTTTTCAGGACATCAATGCTCATATGGGATAGGGGGCAGCATTTGTGTCAAAAATTTGGATTTGTTATTTCTGGCAGTGTAGTTGAATAAGCTGAAATGTAGCTTGAGTATGTATCCTATTCTGAAATTATGGATTGTGTTCAAGTGGTTTTAAGAACCCGTGATACCCATGGTAAACTGGGTTATGTTAAGCTTCACTTTTGGGGAAGGAATCTGTACTTACCTAAAAACAAGTGCAGTGGCCATTCTAAATCCATAAGAAATCTTTTCTGTGTTGTTTTGTAACAATTGTAGATACTTTGCATTGCATTGGTATTTAACATCTGTGGAAGTATGCTTGGTTTTTAACATTTTTGGCACTTGGTCACGTAAGGCTGCTGATTTTTAAGTGATGAGATCCTAGATGAGTGTGTCTGAAAATAAAGCAAGTTGCTGCCTTTGTGTACGAATATAGTACTTAGTACTTGAATTGAGATAAACAAACGGCTGCCAAGTCATTCAGGAAGTTACTTACATGTATGTTATGTTTAGCTGCTGCTTCTTTTCCTTGCTCATTGTTTTCAGACATGCAGTTGTCTGGGATCTTATCACTTTCTCTTTTTCTCTTGTATAAGAAGCACCTGATAAATATCAAGTAGTACAAGTAATATTGGAATAAATGACAGACAAAATGGAAGATGTATTTGTACTAAAAAAAATCATGATTTGGCAGTGATCTGACTCATCACTTCAAATAGTGGTAATTTAGGGGGTTTAAAACTTTTTCTTGGAAGATACCACACTAGGCCTTTCTGCCTCACAGAACAGAAATTTGATTCCCAGTGTAAGTATAAAACCCTTCCTTTTAATTAAAGTTTAGCTTATTTCCTTTGCAGACATGTAGAAGAGGGAGGTATCTGAGTGACCAGGATCTTGAGGAACTGTTGAAATGAAGGAGAGTACCTGTGTTTTGACTAAGTCATGTCTGTGTGTCTTCTTAGCACCACAGTGTAAATAAAAAAAGGCAGATGGCAGGACAGGGAGAAAAGAGGTATTTGCTGCTCCTGGTTTCTAAAATGGAGAAGAGCAAAACATTTATGTTTTGTTTAAGTTCACATAGGGAATCTCTGGCAGAGTTGGA
This sequence comes from Corvus kubaryi, assembly GCF_017639235.1. Classification (NCBI taxonomy): domain Eukaryota; kingdom Metazoa; phylum Chordata; class Aves; order Passeriformes; family Corvidae; genus Corvus; species Corvus kubaryi. Next base: position 17,126,884 of record NW_024582059.1, on the reverse strand, counting down.
AGTTCAAGCCATATCATCACTGTCTATCTTCACTGTGAAGCTGATTTTCAGATAATGATCCTGTTTCAAAGACAAATTTTTCAGTAATGCAATTTCTGTATGTAATTCCATGTTAAAGTTTAAACTATATTTTGGGTTCTGCTGTTCTAGTTTAGTCTGTAGGGGAGATGCCAGCACCCTGACTATAGATGCACCACTGAAACTCTTCAGCTGCGTCTTGGTGCTTGTTCTACCTCCCTGAAGCAAGTGTTACTGTTGGTACTTGATTTCTTCACCTGTGTTAAAACAGTTCAAGGGAAGTAATTGAAACATTATTCAGGCTTGAAATCTGTTTATACGTTAGAGAGAGCCAGATATTGAGATTGCCAGTACTGACTAGCAAAAACTCAGGAACTTGGGCATAATGAACGAAGGGATGGAAGAGACTGAAGGACCATGGAGAGCTACCAGATATTGGGAAGGCAAATTGTTGCCTCACGTAGTAGGGCAAGCCACAGCTTTAGGCAGTAGGTCATTGCTTGAAAAATCCCCACCTTTCATACAGCAGTAGCCAGCAATAATTTTAATTGCCTGGACTGAAGAACTGTAAGTGAAACAGGTGCTCAGGCAATTTGTGCTGCCTGGAGTGAGTCAGGGTCATAAGACTGAACCTAGTAATTAGGGCTGAATTGCACTACACCTTGTAAAGAAAGAATGAGAGCCAGAAGCTACTCTACTAGTAAACTTCTCAGGAAATCCTGAAGACGTTAACAGTTTGTCAACCATAAATATGTGTCTTTGTTTCAAAATGGTCAGTGGGTTTTTCTATAACCTGTATTTCCAGGATGGGTCTGCTCGGTGAAATACAAAAGAAGAGTTCATTGCTCTGCCAGGCCTAAATGAAAGAGTAAGTTGTAATCATAATGTTACCATGTTTTGCTGTGTAAATGAATTATGGACATAATTTTTAGTGGATATTTTTCTTGAATTTACCACTAAACTCTGCAGCTTTAGGAGAATGCATCTGAATTCTTTGGGATTATTGGATGACCCAGACTGACCTCAGCACATGCTTGCCTGCATGGGGGAAGTAGAGGTTTGGGGCTCTGAAGAGCCCATGGTTATAACATGCAGTGCAGTGCAGTGCTTTGAGGGCCTGACTTGTTTAATTCCTGGTAACCTTTGCGCTCTTATTCCTAAATTTTGTCATTCTGTGTTAACGGTTAATTAACACTGATGCATTGATCACAAGAATGCTTTGCATTCTTTTTCATGTATACAAAAATATTATTTAAGTACCACATTACTTTACTTCTTTAATTAAATGCAATAGTTTTTTGGTGGAGCATGAGATAAGAATCTAAATGCAATTAAAATGTTCATAATATTAAAGAGTATGTCCCTCTAAAGATGGGATTGCTGAGGCTTCCAGGCAAAGGTATTGGGTGGTCTGCCGTTGGTTTGGAATACTTAAGTGTTCTGGTTTAGATCAGAAAGGTGTTAAGGTGCTTTTATAAAGCTGCATAAAGCATCATTAAACATTGTTCATGGAGGCAAATTTAAAGTCATCCTTCACGTGACATATTTGCTGTAGCTCCAGGTTGACATTTCAAAGAGCTGTTTTATGTCAGCCTAACAATTGCCTGTGACAGTTTCTCCATTTGCACCAAGGGAGAAACCTCTCCTGCAGCAGTCAACAGTATTAGCATGGTTTAGTTTAATGGCAGAATGAAAAAAACACCAACCCAACCCCAAGGCCCAGGTAATGAAAATTATATTAATACTTGATGCTGCTAGAGGATATAATCCAGACATAATTATATATGAAGTGAGAAAGTAAGTTTGGGATCACTGGAAACATTAAATACCTAAACTCTGATCCCACTGAAGTGAATTACTGCTGTTAATTATAAATAACTATATAATTGTAATAATAATTATAAATAACTGTAGGGGAACAGTTTAGCCAATATTTAATGCTCTAATTTAAGGAAATTAAATGGGATCATTGACTTCCCAGTTATATAGATAAAAAGAGGCAAACCTAGAGCAGTTTTGGAAGTTTCTTTGTCAAATGCTTCTTTCAATATGCAAAATTAGGAGTAAATTCCATACACATGCAATGTAGTACTGAACATGCAATTTGTTTAATTCTTTTAAACTTAGAAGGTAAAAATTCCTTGCATAAGATGAGAGCATCAGAGCTCTGCAACATTTCACTTTTTGGATGTTTAATATTATTCTTGAGTATATGACTGAAATTGCGTGGGTGACGATGTCTAGCTTACAAGAATGATCTAAACAAAATTCCTCATGGCTGTTTCATTTCAATATTTACCATATTTTTGTACTGGCACATAATCTGTAATGTGAAGCAGCAGAGAGGAAAGCATCTATAAATGAGTCTCATTCACCCTAGAAAAACACTACCATGATAAACAGTTAATTTATGAGAAAGTAATGTCTAGGCATTTTAATTAGAAAACACCTCAGGAAAGGAATTGTCTTGTTCTCTGCATTTGTACATCTCCTTTAAAAATGTGTTTTTCACTTTGTTTAAACTGATTAGAAATTTCAAGGAAAAGGTGAACTATAAACTCTTACTACTCTTTTGCAAAGGTTTTACCTGTTTTTCTACACAACTGCTTCAGGTTGCTCTCCTGTTGCCACTGAAAATCAATATAAAATAAAGAGGTGTTCATTCATTCTGGTGCTTCAGAGTAGAATCTTTAGTGTGGGGCACACATCTCTGAAAAGAACTTCTATTAGGAACAAATAAAACCATAAAACCTAATCTTTCAATTGTATTTAATTTAATGCTCATGTTTTGTTTGATGTGATTTTTGATTTCTTAGAATGTTTTTATCTTTAAATACAATGTAATTTTTAATGTAAGACCTACTGCTAGGCCAGGATCTTGTGACCTCTTGTATTCAGTTTTAAAGCTTATTCTACTTTTAGTTGAGACTAGTCTTAAATATTTCAGATGTTATCTTTATCTGTTCTGTCTGGTACTATTTCCCATTATTTGGTAGTTGGCAGGAGAGAATTACAGCACTTCTAAAGGTACATTTTTTCCATTGGAAAACCAGTGGGAACACTACTGGGACAAAGGTTTAAACTGAAATCTTACTGAAAGCTTCCAGGCTATTGTTAATCTTCTAGCAGAGATAGCTCATCTTTCAGTACAAATTATGTGAATCTTCATTATGTTTGATTTTCTATCTGTTAATTTATTGAAAAACCAGGAGTCTTTATATTCTGTTGTCTCTTAACTAAGTCTCAAGTTATTCTAAACCTTCTAGTAGGTGGATATGTAACTCTCAGTGGGAGCACATGTACCACATGTGCTCATATGCTGCTGTATCCCACATTCCCAATTCTACTGTATTTTCATACTCTGATTATTCAATGTAGTTTTTAAGGCCTTGCAAAAAAGCAGTGATGTAGGTCATCAAAAAATAATTTTTCCTTTAGTTTTTTTATTTTAATTCTTCCCTAACCTTGTGTTTCTACCCGTGGTAACAATTTGGTTTTAATTCTTCCTTGTTTGTGATTTTTTTTTAAATTTGTTTGTTTCCTTCATTTTCATATTTTATGAAGTCTTTTTATGAAGTAGTTGTACTTCTAAAAGGAGGTAAGTTCATCTGGGTATACCTGAAAAAAACAGGAAATTATTTGTCTTTATTAGCCAACAAAGTGTTTGTGTCATCCCTGGATCTCTCAGAGATATTTTTTGAGTATATCATTCACATCAAATGGCTGTTTAGACTGCTCTCCTCCAGATACTGCAGTTTTCATTTCTTCCAGATAGAAGAATTAACTGTGTTCTCATGTTAACATAAAGCAAAGGCAGCCTCATTAAACCAGTGGGACAGTGCAAGCTAGGAGAGACTCAGGCCTTGCATATTAAATGGAAAAAGATTGATACATGTATCTTGCAAAGTTTGCAATGACAGGCTTATCTATGTTGTCAAAAGTCAAGATTATTCAAATTGTTTGTACAATCCTCCTGCTCCCGTAATTTATGCTGCCTCTTGTATATGATTATGTTCTTTTTCCCCCACCTTATTTTAGGAATGAATCAAAATAGCATAGCGAAAAGTGTCTATGACCTCTGATTCTGCTGGAAATTTGAAAAGTATGGAATGAATGAGGTGAAGTCTTGCAGAAAGGGAGGACATGGTTCTTTGATTAAGACAGATTGCTGTTTGGAAAGTTGGACTCCATCTTTATTTTCCCACACAACAACTCTAGCAAAGTCACTTGAATATTTTCATAGGTGATCACTAATTGTCTGTTTCTTTCTCTGAAAGCTCTGGTTCAGATTTTCTAAAGTATTAGTGAAAGTACCTGACCTTCTCAGATGTTCCTAAAGGCAGAGGCTTGCTTGCATCATTCATTCTATTCAGCTCAAGAGAGAACCTGAAAAACAATAAAATCTTCTCATAAAAACAATGTAATTCACTTATTGAGGCCAGAAGCTTGCATTCAATTAGTTGATTTCTCTGGCTTCTCATGGCAGCCCTAAATTTTTTTCTCTGGAAGTCATCATGTCTGAACCCTGCTTCACTATTTGCAGTGCTTGCTTCCTCCCCAGTCTTCAGTCTAGGCCCAGTCTCATTTCCAAGTCTAAGTGCTTTTCCATCCTAGCCTTTGGTTTTCCTCTCAGCCCCGTTTTCCTTCCCCAGAGTTCTCTGTCTCCGTCCCTTTCCCAGAGTCACTGTAGCAGCATGCTGTATCCTATTCAGTCAAACATTTTCTCACCCACTGCTCGTTTTCTCAATATCCCCCCAGAATCCCGTAATTTTCCATTTTCCCTCCACTAATCCTGAAGATTTTCCTTTCTTTCCCAGCTAGTCCCAACTAATACCACATGCTTCCTCCCCACATTGCATAATACATATTCTGCTTGTCAGCTCTCTTCCCATCCTGCTGAAGTTGCAGATGATGAGATTATTGGGAGCACTGGGGAGAGATTTTTCTGCTTTTGGTTACAATACTCAACCCAGCCCAAGGATACAATACCTGAAAGTAGCTGTTACAGCAAAAGGTGGACTTTGCCCCATAGCTTCACACCAAGATCATGTTCAGGATTGTTCTGTGGGGTGTGCATTTTTAGGCTTGGCCAAAATTGGGCAGACTTTCATGAATGGTTCTATGTATATCTCCTACTCTCTCTCTGTTCCCATCTAATTTCAGAAACTCCACTGTAAAGCATTCGAGTGCTAAAAGTTTCCAAATAAAAGACTGTGAGAGTATTTCTCTGAAATGGCTGAATAGTTTTGGCTGGATTTTTCAAAAATAAATTCAGCCCGAGGCAGACAGCTGGTATGGGAAATTTCAGCTAACAGAGTTGCAATTTGGCTAAGTTTTGAGAAACTCGGAAGAGATTTGTGAGGGAATGAACCCTGGGTAATGGTTCACATTTCACCAAATAGCATCTTCTGGGCAATGTGCTTTGTCACTTTGCGTGGACCTTCCCATTTGGTTTAAAATTAATTCTCTACAGAAACTAGCTAAGCTTCAGTACATTAGAATAGCTATTTTTATTTGGGGTTTATAGAGTCAGTGTGTTTTAAAATAATTTATTTGCTTCCCCAGTCTAGTTGAAGTATCTTTCTATGTAGGTACGGTCTGCCAAGGGTATTTGTACTAAAAAGATCTCTGTTCTTTTATGCTTGTTTATAGCTTCCACCAGGGATTTGTGCTAGAGTAGCAGTGTCCCAGGATGAGCTCTGAGAGGGTTTTAACCTAGCATTTTCTGTAGCACCCTGCTGGGAATCTGCTTCCCCAGCATGCAGTCTGTATGGTAGTAAAAGGAACAGAGTAACGCCTCCTGCCCAGTTCTCCTGAGCTGCTTGTGTGAGCCAGGCTTATTCACACTCTTGTTTTTCAAGCTCTGTCATTATTAAACTTTTCTTTGTTCTTTCTTCACCCTCCCCATGTCTTTTCTATACAAAAATGAGAGGATATCAGGTTATGTCAGCAGAAGTTCAAAATAAATAAAAGTATATTGTTCTTAAAGCTGTATTTAAGCTGTGTAGCTTAAACCTGGCTGAAGCAGGCTGGAGACATTTAAAGCTTTTGCATAGTTTCTAAACAGGACTGAACAAATTTATGGAAGAAAAATCCTCTGAAGATTATGAAATCCAAAAGACAGGCCATAAACTGTTGGAGATTACCAGAGTACTGGGTGAAATACCATTATATACTTGTGCTCTTACACCGTTCCCTTGGGAATTGCTTGCTGGCATTGGTCTATACCAGTGCCTTTTTAGGAGCAGGATGGCATCAAGCCCTAACAAGACCAAACAACTCGTGCATGGAAAGGGATAAGGGAAACAAGAATTTGGAGAAACAAAGTGACTACAGGGGACAGACAACAAATGTGGCAAAAGGAAGGAGTGTTAGGTTCAAAGGGTCAAAGATGAAGATTTTTCTCTCCTGTTCAGAGCACCTTCCAAAGCACTAGAAAGTGCTTGAAAATATCGAAGGACCCAGTGGATACTTCCCTGGGCTCCTGTCAGGGACAGGTTGTTGAACTAAATGGACCTCATGGATTTACTTGTTGCTGCCATTCGTACATTTTTCAGTGATTAAGTTCTTCAACATTTTGCTGTTGCCAAAACTTGTGTAGAATGTGAAGCCAACTGAGAGTAGAAACATCATGATTTGATAATTAAATATTGCATTTCAGTAACACCAAAAAGCAAAATTTTGAGGAGGAGTATGTTTAAGAAAGGAGCAGGGGAAAAGACCCTAACTGTTTTCTCATCACAGTACACTGAGAAAATGTTTAGACTGATACATAACCTTCGTAGTGTTATGTTCTATAAAATTGGCAAGAGCTTAGTTCTTAGTCTGAATGCTATGCTTGTTTTGAAATTTAAATAATAAACAATTTATATATGTATATATTTTAGCTTAAAATCACATCTTGTCGGATTTGGCTGTTAATAAAAGCTTATGGTGGAATCAGCACTCTGTCCATCCAGTGAAAATATGAACAGGACCACACAAAATGCTTCCACTGTGTCATTCCTTTTACTGCTGTTCCATTAAAATAAACTCCTTGCCACAGAACTTACTTGTCATTTCCCGCTTCTCAAAAATATCACAAGTAATGTAGTTTCTAAAGCTTTTCCACTTCTAGCTCTGGTATCTACTTGATTGTGTTTGCAGAAGATCTCTTTATTTTCCTCCCTGCCATTCCTTTTCAAACACATGCAGAACTGGATCTTAGATATACTCTATTAAATGCACTTTTTGGCCAACACTGCTTACAACTAAACCTAGGCCAGTCAGATAGTGTCATATTCATCTTGGTTTCTGTCATCACAGATTCCAAAAAGAAAGTACTTTAGCTCTTAATGTAAGTATTCTTCTGTCCATGTCTACTTTAGCATTTATTGAGATAAATTCTTTTTGAATTGTATCTGCTTCTGCTTACAGTATGCCTTTTCTTTTTCTCCTGGATTTCATAGCTTACTGAGCTCCACTGAAGTAAGAAGAAAAAGAATTTATGGGCATTTGTTGGACTGGATAATTAGCTCATCTTGCTTGTATGTTTGTGCTGTCACCTATAATGTTGTCCTGTGTCACTATTAGGTCTGCTGAGCTTTCTTAAATCATAAAAACCATGTGTTCATTCTTATTCAACTTCATTGATTCAGAACTATTTTTGTTTCATCTGACAACAGGATTTTCCCCTGTTTTTCACAAAGCATGATAGTAATTCTTTAACATGTGTTTTCACTTCCTGAAGTTTTTGTAATTTACTTCCAGTTAGGCATGTGCATAACTAGGATTTGTTTAAAAAGCAGAGGAACCTGTTTGCCAGAGAGATATCTTGCTATTTCCTCTTCATATGTTCACGTAAAAATTCACAAAATTTCTTTGAATGCCATCTTAAAATTCAAATTGTAGGTAGTGATACCTTCAAATCACTAATGCCCAGGTGAACTGGGACTTCGGAGATTTAAGATGAGTTGTTGTCATACAAATTTATTATTCAGTACCACCAGCTTTGTCATTATATCGCCTGATGGAGTCTATCACAACACAGAATTATTAAGGTATTCTCCCTAAGACTCAACTACAGTATTGTGATCCAGTGGTGTTCCCATAAATGATAAAAATTCATCAGATTCGTGTCCTAATGGGGCTATAATTCTGTTCTGGTAACAAAACACAATCAAACATTACAGGTGCTGTAAACATCTTTAGCAGTTATTGTTTTAAGCATGATAGTGCATTTTATTTTGCAAATCATCTTTACCTCTTAAAATCCTGGGCTCAAATAGCAGCACTCTCTTGCTCATACAATTGATGAGTACTTACAACATTTTGCTATGTTTTTGTGTGCAGTTAGTTTCCAACACCTTCTCTTAGTTTACAGCAGTGTGAATAATCTGCATTTGCATGCACTGGCAGCAGTGTTCCCAAGCTGGCAGGCAGGGAATGCTAACTCACAGGGCTGTGCTTGAATGCATCACTTCTGCTGTGCTCTTCCCCTCCCCTGTGCCAGCAGCTGAGAGAGCTGTGAGTTTTCCCTACACTCAACATCTTTCTGGCTCATTGTCAGTCAAGCCATGCCAACTGCACCAGCCAGTAAAAGCATATAGGAAAAATAAATTTGTCATAGGAAAAGTACAGAAAAATTATTACTTTCATGCAAGACTACAGTAAAGGCACTGTTAGGCTATACTTTGCTAACAAGAAAAAAAATAACTTTCAAAATCGGGGGTTTGTCAATGACAGTGTGCTTGAGGACACTTCCATCCAAAGGGTTAGGACCAAAATTTGGTTTTTTAAAAACTGCTATAACAGTAACATTTTTATTAACTCTGTGAGTGCATGAGACAACATGATACCATTGTGCTCTATCATTCTCAAAAAATTCTGTGTGAATAATAGTAAAGGGATGTGCTGGCTGATACACAGGAAGATACAAGAGATGTGTGTAGTGAAAATTATGTTTGATGATGACCTGTACTTTCTACAGTGGTTTATTCATTAAACCTCCAAACATAGTGTGGTTTTTAGGTTATTTAAAATGTAACATACAATAATAGAAAGTAAAATAGTTGTTGAAATACTTTGTGACTTGTAAAGACACTCAGCAGACTTCTGGTTTTTAGTTGCCATTTCCTCTTATTATAGGGAGGCAAAATCAAACAGGCTCCTTTTTTTGTAGCACTTTGCTTCTAATTACAAATTTCAACTTCAGGATTCATGTGATTATTTTGTGTCTAATTCTTCCAAAGAACTTTGGAGGACCATACAGAAAGCATTGTGATACCAAATGCTTCAGCTTATGCTTAAAACAGCTTAGTCTTGGCACACTAATCTAGATAATGACAGTTTGCATTTTTTGTTGCTCATACATGTTTAGCAGAATCAGTCTCATAAAAGCCATAGTGCAACTAAAATGAACATTAAATAATACACACAAAATTTGTCAGAGCTGTCTTGAAGGACTGTTGCAAGTGCATCAATTATTTAACTTAAAGACTTAGACCAAGCTCAATAATCTCTACTTAATATATTGTACTGACATATCAGAGACCTAATTTTGCTCAAGGCTTATTCCATGCGTCAGAGGTGGCTATTGAGTAGAAAACTCTTTTTACTACTCTGGAAATAACTATTACATGCCATAAAATGGTGTCAGGCCTTCTGAAGTCAAAATGTTCAGAGAGTATAAAATGTGCAGGATGTTACAGGTGCTTAGTTTTGACATTTATGGACAATCAAAACTGATGTACAGTCAAAACTTGAAGAAACAAATCTGTACCAAAATCAAAGACTATATTTTCTATCCTGCTGAGGGGGCTTTCAGTAACAAGAACACTTAGGATTTTTCATGGGAAGAATATTCCCTGTGTGGTAGAAAGCTAATAAACTATGCCTTCTCTTATACCTGCTATCTCTGAGATCCTGATACAAGGCAAGGAAGGGACTATGATACCAAACTGCAAATAACACAAGGGATTGGTGCTCGTAGATTGCACCATATCAACTCCTTTCCTGACATGAAATGCAGAATCTGTTTTTATCTAATGACAGAAAAGGAGTGAGTCACCCATTGTTATGTGAGTTGAATGTGCACAGCGCATATGAAGCCATACATAACTCACAGAAAGTTATTTATGGGAAATAAGAAGCCAGGAGAAAAATAAAATTTCTGCAATACAAAAATATAAGTAGTTATAAAAGCAATATTGACATATTTAATGTAAGATACTCTGAAGGCCAGGCTATTGCCAGTCTAGTTTATGACAGTTTGTCTTGAAGGGAGGGGACAATGCTCTTCTGCCTTCACAAGATAGGAAAAAGTTGAGTTTCTATTAATGTCACATCAATTTTGTTCAATTGATCAGAGATTCCTTTTTAAGTGTACTTGTGCATGGGAGGAGAACCTAAGAATGCCAGAAAAACACTCTGTTTTGCTAGATTTTTGTTGGTCCTTCAGGTACTTTAGTTAAAGCTATCTCTTCCCTTGTGATAATTTAGAACTTGGCAGAAATGCTGCATAGAGTAGGTGTAACAGCAGTGATAAATTACTCCATCTTTTGGAATGGAGTTTAGCTGTCCAAAATTCCAAGAGATGCCTGTACCAGAAAACCTGCAGTGGTCTTTCCCTGGGCTCATGTGAGCCCTGAGAAGCCCCAGGAATTTCATGTATTCCTTTATCTATGTGAGCGCTGGCTTAGGTCATGAAGTCAATTTAAAGGCTTAAATAAGAGCCATCCTTCGCTTCTTAACACAGTTTTGTAATCTGCAGAATGCCCACTCTGTTATCTGACTATGTCAGAAAACCATAGGACCTGTATTTTCACTGGTTCATTTCCTCTGGCTATCTATGGAATCACTTAGGTCTGATTTTAATTAGCAGTTATGAGTCACTGGTGTGTGTGTTTATGAAAGAGCAGAGGAAAATACTCTAGTCTGGTTGTTTGGGCACGTCTCTAGGAATTGGGAAGAATTGTGTTCTCTTCTCTCTGCTGGCCTGATGAATGTTTCCTTCAAGTGGGTCAGCTTAACATGAAAAATCTATAAACTGTTTTCCTCTCCTTACTTTCCTCATTCTTGCATCCTGACCTGCCACACAAGTGATAGAAGAGGGTTGAAATCACACTGGATTGGAAAGGTCGGTGAGCTCTGGCCCTGCACGTGGGTGGTGGGTGGGTGAGGGAGAGGGAAATCCACTGTCCTCCTCCGTTGTCCAGAGGGAGGTGTTCAGGAGCACATCTGCACCACCATCTCGGACTCTGGGCTGGCTATGTCTGCACTCCAGTCCTGAAGCATCCCTGCTGGAAATCACAGCACATGGTGGTGTAGGTGTACTGGCTGGAATTCTATTCATGTTGTGTCAACATATTCTAGTTTCAGGAATAATGCAAATCCATCTCTAAGGCATTTGCTGTAGGTGAGTCTTACACAGCTCCAAGCTCAGCTTGCTCCCTTTGAGGACTCTTTCTTGAAGTCTCTCACCAAACACTGCCAAGAGAGCTGAGATTGCCAGCTTGGGACTCTGGTTTCCACTGACTGGCAAAACAACAAACTTTTGGGAGCCGTTTCAGTGAATACCTTCTGTGAGATAGCTCTGATTCTCTGTGACAATATCTTTATTGAGACTCAGGCTCAATGTTGTTGTCTTGCAAGCTCTGACAAAGGAAGAACAATTTGAATTTTTGGACCCTTTCTTCATTTAGAGCCCTGATGTTACTACAGTGACAAGTGAGACCTCATCTATAAATGAGCAGAAGCCAAAGCACAGAAAATCCTTCTTAAAGATGGATCTTGGGGATGGCCCCCAAAGCCCTACTTGTAAGAGAAAGGTATGTTCCAAGAGAAGAAGGAAAGGCCCATTGTAATGTGGCTCTATACACAGTTGTGCTGTGGAGTGGTAATTCCTGGGCTGTGCTGCTGAAATGCATTTTAATAGAGTTCCTATATTTCTGGGATTACGGTAAGTATGGCTGCTTCTCCTGAAAAGTAAACAAATACATTCCTCAGTGTGAAATCCCACACAAATGGACTAAACACAGATTGTGACTTTCACTTAAACTCCCTGTTTTTGGAAAGAATTCTAATTTTTCTTTTGAATTGGCATAAACTATTCTTGAGCAACTAACTTCTTTTCAGTTTACTCCACCCTCTTTTCCTGATTTCTCATGCTTCTAAAGGGCAATGGGAATACATCAGTTAGCCATTTAATCACCAGCTAAGAGGTTTATAAGTCCTTTGCTAGAAGAGCTTTTTGTGCGGATGGGTTTTTCTTGGACCAAATGCGCTAAATAATCCTGTACTTACCAACTTATCATCTGTCCTGTATCTTTTATGTACAAATAGAACAAGTCTCTCAGTAATTGGAAAATCCCTCTTTCTTGCTGCAGAAGACCAGGCTGACTGAAATTATAGGCTGGAACCAGTGGGGATTTAGCCACATCACTCATACAGAATTTGTGTGTCAATACTACTTAGTCTAATTGATAGGAATGAAGAAGTCAGAATGTGGACTTAAATTTCCTTCATTCACAAATGTATCTAATATCAATGAACTTTTAAACATAGTTGTTATTTACATAAGCTTCTGTGGTTGTAGATTTTTCTCATGTCCACTTTCTAGACAATTGATCCAAATCTCTAGTCAGGCCTCCTCAGACAGAGGAGTAATATTACCAATAGCTGGAGAATTTCCAGGTGTTACTTTCCTTACACACTCAGCAGGCATTAGGCCTGCTGATAAACTGCCAGGCACTACTGTGTCATATTTATGCAGGCATAAAAGCCAGATAGAAGTTAGTTCCTCTCGTGTGTGTATCAGAGTGGCCCCTGCCTCACCTCTGCTTGAATTCCAGTAAGATTTGTGAAAACTGAGATGGTGTGGGCACATGGCACAGCAGCCACCAGCTGCTGAAACAGCTCCAGTTACTGCTGGGAGATGGGGTGAGGCTGAATACCTTGTATTTAAAACTGAATTTTCATCTCTCCCTCAGCTGCGTGGAGTGCTGTTCTCTAGCAGTTCAGAATTCAAGATCTGGATTAACTGGAGTAATGAGAAGTTGGTGAAAGTGTAAGACTTAGCTGGTGATGCATCCAGAACTCATTTTCTCCCAAGACAGCATGTTCTCTGACATACTGTCATTAAGTCCAGAATTTCTAATGCTTCTACTGCTTAGAAATGAGAAGGCAGAAAGAGATTAAAAATAAAATCCAACAAATGACTTTAATAGAAATATCTAATATTTTAAAGTGTTTTTTTAAGCTGCAATATATAATAGACTAGTATATTATTCTATGGGATACTTACTTTCCTTCCATATTCTGTGGAGGAATATCATTCTCCATATAATTTCAAAAATATTTTTGTAGCATCCTTCCAGTTGTCTGGTTCTCAAACAAGGAGACAGCCCATTAATTAGAACTCACAATGAATTTTGTTCCTATTTTTTGTCAATACTGATGACTCACAAGCAAACCAACATCCTTACATTTCATTTGACAATCACAGTCATGGGAACTTTTTTTTTGAGGGATAATGATAGAGATACAGGATTGAAGACACTTTTTAGATCATCAACTCCAGTCCTCCTTCTTATACATGCCTATAGAAGTATATTGATTTTATATATACTAACTTGGTTAACATCAGTTCATACATAGTCGAAGGAATATTAAGCTAGACTAAACTTCTCATAGTTGATACCAGATTTACACTGTGATATCAATTGAAGAGGCTTCTGTCATGGTTTGACACTGGCCCAACACCAGGCACCCACGAGAGCCGCTCGCTCACCCTCCCCTGCCACAGCTGGGCAGAGGAGGGAAAAGGAAAAAAAAAATTAACGAAGGCTTAATGAATGAGATAAGGACCTTATTGAGAAGTAAAGAAGCCCTTAGAACACCTTCCACCCCCAGCCCCTCCCTCCTTCCCACTGACAGTGCAGGCAGACAGGGCCTGGGGGTTTGGTCAGTCCATCCCCGAGATTTCCTCCCGCTGCTCCGGGACAGGAGTCCTTCCCCTGTGAGGCCGTGGGTCCCTCCCACAGGAGACAGTTCTCCTGAACTTCCCTGGAGTGGGTCCCTCCCACAGG